>NC_039360.1:157652157-157952157 GCF_003573695.1 Papaver somniferum | reverse complement strand
TTGTGCACTCAAAAGCGCAAGCTCAATGTGCAAAAACGTGCTTTCTTAGCTGAGCAGGTAAGTTCCATCATTCTGAACAAAACTCCACCCAAGTTTAGGGATCCAGGATGTCCAACAATTTCTTGCACTATAGGAGAACACACGGTCAATAAAGCGTTATTAGACCTAGGTGCAAGTGTTAACCTACTGCCATATTCTGTTTATGAGCAGTTAGGTCTTGGGGAGTTGAAACCAACATCTATCACTCTACAACTGGCAGACCGATCTGTCAAGATTCCTCGTGGAGTGGTCGAAGATGTTTTGATCAAGGTTGACAAATTCTATTTTCCCGTAGACTTCATTGTCTTAGACACTCAACCTGTACAAAACCCAGACTGTCACATTCCTGTCATCTTAGGACGTCCTTTCTTGGCTACGTCCAACGCGATCATTAATTGTCGGAATGGAGTGTTAAAACTGTCTTTTGGTAACATGACGGTAGAATTGAATGTGTTCGATATTAGTCAACAACCTGTGAATCTTGATGATGATGATGTGCATGAAGTTAATATGATTGAAGGATTAATGCAAGATTCGTTGACTAACATTCTATCCGTCGACCCCTTTCAAGCATGTATGGAGAACTTTAACCCTGATTCCTATGATGATGCATACTGTAGTGACGTCCTATCTCTGCTCGAATCTGTACCTCAAATGGACGTCACTGAAAGGAAATATGAAATGGAACCACCCCTACTCTCTGATTCCAAGCTTATTCCATCCATTGTTGAGCCACCCAAGCTTGAATTGAAAACGTTGCCTAGTACGTTGAAGTACGCATTCCTAGGTTCTTCTGATACTTTACCTGTCATTATTTCATCATGTTTAGACACGGAACAGGAAAGTAAGCTTTTAGAAGTACTTAAGGAACACAAAGAGGCCTTAGGATGGACCATCTCAGATCTCAAAGGAATTAGTCCCACCATTTGCATGCACCACATTAACCTTGAAGAGAATGCCAAACCATCGAGGGAAATGCAAAGGAGACTTAATCCTAACATGAGAGATGTAGTCAAAGGAGAGATCCTGAAACTACTTGATGCGGGTATCATATACCCAATTCCCGATAGCAAATGGGTTAGTCCCATTCAAGTTGTGCCTAAGAAGTCAGGCATTACTGTAGTTCAGAACGACAAGAATGAATTAGTCCCTACTCGTACAACCACAGGATGGCGAGTATGCATCGACTACAGGAAGTTGAACACAGTAACAAGGAAGGATCACTTCCCGCTCCCTTTCATTGACCAAATGCTAGAACGTGTGTCTGGACACAGTCACTACTGTTTTCTAGATGGCTTTTCCGGTTATAACCAAATTCACATTGCTCCGGAAGATCAGGAAAAAACTACATTCACGTGTCCATTTGGGACGTTTGCTTATAGACGTATGCCCTTCGGGTTGTGTAATGCACCTGCTACTTTTCAGCGTTGCATGATGAGCATTTTTTCTGACATGATAGATAGTTTTCTCGAGATCTTTATGGATGATTTCTCTGTTTTTGGTTCCTCGTTTGACGAATGTTTGAAGCATCTTGCCCTCGTGATATCCAGATGTAAAGAAAAGAACCTTGTTCTAAATTGGGAAAAATGCCATTTTATGGTGAATTCAGGAATAGTTCTAGGACACATCATCTCAGAAAAGGAATTGAAGTGGATAAAGCTAAAGTTGACCTCATTCAACATCTACCACAACCTTGCTCTGTGAAGGAGATCAGATCATTTCTAGGTCATGCTGGTTTTTACCGGCGATTCATCAAAGATTTCAGCAAAATCTCCAGACCTCTGTGCAGTCTTCTCTCCAAAGATGTTGCCTTCAATTTCGATGCTGCTTGTGTGAAGGCATGGGAGGAATTAAAAACCCTTCTCACCACCGCTCCTATAGTCCGACCACCCGATTGGAAGCTTCCGTTCGAACTTATGTGTGATGCCTCTGATTATGCTGTTGGTGCTGTTTTAGGACAGCGAGTTGATAGACTACCATATGTGATATACTATGCTAGCAAAACCCTTAATGATGCCCAACTCAATTATTCAACTACCGAGAAGGAATTGCTTGCCGTCGTTTTCGCATTAGACAAGTTTAGATCTTATCTGATAGGGTCTAAGATCATCATATACACAGACCATGCGGCTTTGAAGTATCTTCTTTCCAAGAAGGATGCTAAAGCTCGCCTTATTCGATGGATACTCTTATTACAGGAATTCGATCTCGAAATCCGTGATAAGAAAGGTTGTGAGAATGTGGTTGCTGATCATTTGTCTAGATTAACTTTAGAGTCTATTGATGAATGTGAGCTGATTAGAGAATCATTCCCAGATGAACAGCTGATGTCTATCTCAGACCTTCCTTGGTTTGCTGATATTGTTAACTACCTCGCTACAGGTAGGATGCCCTCACGTTGGTCGAGACAAGACCGCTCTAAATTCCTGGCTGAAGTCAAACATTTCCTTTGGGATGACCCATATTTGTTTAAGTACTGTCCAGACCAAATCATTAGGAGATGTGTCCCCAACACTGAACAGAAAGATGTGATATCTTTCTGTCATGACCAAGCATGTGGAGGCCATTTCAGTGCCAAGAAAACCGCTGCAAAGATCTTGCAGTGTGGATTCTATTGGCCATCATTGTTCAAGGATTGCCATGATTATTGTGTTGCTTGTGAACGCTGTCAAAAGCTAGGAAGCATTTCGAGGAGAAACATGATGCCATTGAACCCCATTTTGATTGTGGAGATTTTTGATGTTTGGGGGATAGACTTCATGGGTCCATTTCCCATGTCTGACAGCAAGTTGTACATCCTAGTCGCAGTTGATTACGTTTCTAAGTGGGTAGAAGCCATAGCAACCAGAACAAATGACCACAAGGTGGTACTTTCATTTCTAAAGGAAACATATTTGCACGTTTTGGTACCCCTAGAGCTATCATCAGTGACGGCGGTTCACATTTTCGTAACAAGTACTTTGAGTCTTTAGTACGCAAGTATGGCATAACTCACAAGGTTGCTACTCCGTACCACCCTCAGACTAGTGGACAAGTGGAAGTGTCTAATAGGGAAATTAAGCACATTCTGGAGAAGACGGTCAACCCGTCCAGGAAAGATTGGTCATTGAGATTGAATGATGCTTTGTGGGCCTATAGAACAGCTTATAAGACACCAATTGGCATGTCCCCCTATCGTCTAGTGTATGGAAAGCCGTGCCATCTACCTGTGGAATTAGAACATCGTGCCTACTGGGCAATCAAAGAGCTGAACTTTCTCTGGACGAAGCTGGAATTCAAGGAAACTTCAACTCAACGAGTTGGAAGAATTGAGAAATGAGGCTTATGACAGTGCCAAGCTGTACAAGCAAAGATGAAGATTTCATGACAAGCGTATTCTGCGCAAATCCTTCACTCCTGGTCAGAAAGTCTTGCTGTATGACTCCCGATTACATCTTTTTCCAGGAAAACTGCGTTCCAGATGGAAGGGTCCGTACCTAGTACGCACAGTTTTTCCTCATGGAGCTGTAGAGCTGGAGGATGTCTCCAACAAGAACGTTTTCAAAGTCAACGGGCAGAGATTAAAGCCATTCCTTGAGCCATTTCCACCCGACATTGAAACAACCAACCTGGAGGACCCAGTCTATGTGGACTCTCTAAACTGGTCCACTCTTTCCCTAAAAACCAAAAAAATTTTTCGTTTTCCCATCAAAACCAAATGTTTCCCAACAAAACCAAATTTTTTCCAAAAAGTCCAATCCCATTAAAAACAAAATTTTCTTGTAGATAATGTGTTAGTTAAATTTCCTTTTGTATATTTTGTGCTCATCCATTGTGACTCCTAATATGATGGATTTTTGCCTTGAATAACGGAGTTTTAATCGAGCTGCCGTACAATCGGGTATTCTCTCTCCTTTTACTCTACTCAGCATGTTCCTCTTCATATATTGTTTTTAATTCTTTCCATATTTTGAAACATTGAGGACAATGTTTAGTTTAGGTTTGGGGGTATAGAGTAGATACCATGATAATTTGCCATAATTGAAAACGAACTCCTTCTTCTTTTTGAAAAAATTGAAAAATTCCAAAAAAATTGAAAAATCAAAATTGAAAAAATTTGAAAAATCATAAAATGGAGCTCATTTACCTTGAAATGTTGACTCTTGTGCAAATATGTATTTTTAGGAGTCTTAGTCTAGATATTTAGGCACCCTGATTCTAGCACAATTCACATAGTGATAAGAAATTTGCACGCGCACGATCTACCAATACATGTATGGCCTCGATCTTCAAGGTGTTTGATAGGAAGTTACGATTGCCAATCACTTTAGAATACTGAACGAAACTTGACTAGCTTGTTCTTTGGTTGGTTGGGATAGAAGGTGGAGGTTACATTAAGAAAGACAACCATCGAATTTAACTGGGTGCATCAAAAAGGGCTACCTCTTGCAAAGTGTCATGTAATCTTTTGTTTCCTTTTGTTATGTATCAAAAGTGTTTCCTTGTAAAAAAAAAAAAAAAAAAAAAACGATGTAATAAAAAAAAAAAAAAAAAAAAAAAGAAAAAAATACAAAAAAATCAAGTATTTATCAATTCCATCATCTCTTGTTCCAAAAATAAAAAGAGAATAGTCAATGTAAATAAGAGTCATGTAAAGAGTCATTTTGTTGTTTGTAATAAGCAAGGAGGGTGTATGCCATTGATGTACAACGCGAGTAATTGTGAAATACCTCCAACTCATTCACAATTCTCGTAAAGTCCGGACAGCTAGCTAGATTTCGACCTCAGTTCTTAGCCTGAGAAACTATCTCTTGGTGATTAGTAGTCATAACTTCAGATCTTTCTTTACACATGTGTAGATACACTTTACACTCTTATCACATGTCTTTTTTGTTATCAGTGCTAGGATTGTGCCTTCGATAGCTAGATTGACATCTCCATTTTGCTGTGAGCTTAACTGTTTTGCACATGTCACATTTGATGGAATCTGAGCTTATATTTTGACCTAGAACTTTGTAGGTACGTTCTAAGCAAACCTTCACGAGACTTCAACTCGTCCACTAGGGACACTTAGTGGTTTAAAAGGCTTAGTGCATACGCTAAATGCATTCGAGAGACCAGCGACAGTGGTATAGTTAGGATTTCCTTAGTTTTGTTTTACTTGAGGACAAGTAAAATTCAGGTTTGGGGGTATTTGATGAGTGCCAAATATTGTATATATTTATCCCTTTTTGTTGGCATTTAACTCATCTTTTGCATTAATTCTACATTTTATCCCATATTCTGTATTTTCATTGTTTTCAAGAATAAATATTTTTCTTACTTAATTTTGCATTTTTAGGTAATAAATAAAGATTGGATGAGTTGCGGAGCAAAAAGAGCAGAAAAGTGGTGAAAAGCCGGGAGAAATTACGCAAGGAAGCCGCAAAGAATGGAGCGCACGTCCAAAAAGCTGGAAATGGGCTCAAGAAGAAGAAAGTTGTTCTTAAAGAAGAAGTGGGCTCAAGGTTTTCCAAGCCCAAACTCATTTCCCAAACCCATATTCTATACCAAAATAAAACCCCCGCCTCCTTCGTCAGCCGTCAGATCAGTTCTCAGCATCCGACGGTCGCTCCCTTGCTGTGCATCGAAGTTTGATATCTCCGCCTTACACTACAGTACCTAACTCCATCAAGTACCGTTCGTTTCGTCGTATCTCTTCATCCGACGGTCGCTCATCGCCTGCCTCCGCATCGCCGTCAGATCCACCTACCATCTTCCCATCCATCGGTCCAGCTTCGCGAAACATCAAAATCCTCTACACCTGCTCAACACCCTAGTACCCGAACCCTACACCCATTAGCCAAACACACCCTTCTCCCAAATCCATCGAAACCATCTTTCCCCCCCCCCCCCCTCTCTGCAACAGTACCACCATGTCCGTCTCCATCACCACTACCTTCCCCCAAATCACTCCACTATCTTCTCCCCAAATCACTCTATCACCACACACCTAAACCCATCATCACTATCACGTTTTACCTCTTTTCATCAACTAATCTCCTCAATTTCTCATCTCTCATCACTGAAACCCTAGGTGAGAAATTGGGATATAAGTTGATGTTAGAGCAGCAATTGGAGCAGGAGATGAACGAGAAGAAGTAATTGGAGAGTGGGTCGACGAGATGGAGCGAGTATCTCATCAACATTAGGTAAATCAATTTCACCTGATTTTCTGATTTTGGGGAAAAGGGGCTGTGAACCCTAATTCTGATAGGGGGGTATAAATTGGTGTTATGTGGAGTGTGTGAAAGACACTGTGTATCTCTCTGGACTAGCCAGTAGAGAATTATTTTAATTTTGCAATTCCAATTTCTGATTTTTGCATAACTGTTGACAGTTGAAAGTTGCATATGTTTTTAGTTATCTCAAATGTTGCTAGTTGTATCTGAATTATCACATATGATGAATGTTATTGCTTTATCCATGTTTAGCATGAGCTAAATAGCATCAGGCCAAGGCTCAGCTGAAGCCTTGTGCACTGTCAAGTGACTAGAAGCTAGGATAGTTACTTCCATGCTCTGTTTTGCTTGAGCAAATGGGAGATACCAATGCACATAGTGCCTGTGATTGGCTGTGCTGTCAAAAGACAGCCAATGCTAGGGGCAGACTATTGAGCAATTTAGTATTCTTCTATTTCTAGATGTATGCATAGGATCAAACTCAACCTAGAAACATGTCATTTGGTTAGGACACAAGGTGGATCCTAAGCCTTGGCTTACCCACCAATTCCTTCTCAGTCACTTACATTTTCAGTTCTGTGTGCTTTCAATTCAGTTTATTTTCTTGCCTTTTTTTTCTTGCACTTTGAAGCCTTTTGTGCACTGAAGTCAGTGCACAATCCTCACCTTGCCCTTGGCTTCCAAGCCTTGGTTCTTTGCTGCTTTACCTTGCTGTTTTCTTAGCTGTTTCTTTGCTGCTTTACCTTGCACCCTTGGTTCATGCTATTTACCTTGCTTTGCTCACTGCCATAGTGCATTGTCACCATTGTTAGCTTAGGTTTCTCTTGTATGCTCCCACTCCCTGTGGACTGACCCCCTGCTTACCTTCTATATCATAACTTGGCCTTGTATACTTGCAAGCTTTTGTGTGCTTCCCATTTTCACACCAGGCAAGCTTCTCGGTTGTAGATTCATAGATTATATCATCTACGTAGATTTGAGCACTAAGAACGTCATTTCCACTCCATTTGGTAAACAGTGTCTTATCTGCTCCACCTATTGAGAACTCTTTTTTCTGAGAAGCGAAGTAGTAAGTCTTTCATACCATGCTCGAGGTGCTTATTTTAATCCATGTAATTCCTTCTTGATCTTAAATACATAATCGAGATATTCTGGACTTTAAACCTTTAGATTGAGCAGTGATAACTGCATAATTCATATGTTTTTAGTGTCCATTCCATACTTGTTTTAGCTATTATTCTTGCATATTTTCGTATTATTACTCTTGTTTTCTCTTATTTGTATCTACTAGGTGAATACCCCAAAAATGAGCTATAAAGTACTAAAAAGAGCTAAGAAGAAAAATATTCCAAGTATCCAAGTGCCCAATCCAAAGAGAAGTGGAAGAAGTGCGACGAAACAGAGCAAAAGTGCTCAACATCAAGACACGGGACAAATACCAAGCTTAACTCAGTCAAATTTAGGATTTCCTATCACCATCTTAAACAGAATCCAACTACAGAATGAATGCAAAACGAATGAGGTCATTCCGAGTTCGAACGAAAAAGTTATGGGCAAAACAAGCTTATCGTATATCGACGTCTACAAGAGGGTATGCATACAGGTACGTGTACCATGAAAACTCTGAATTTCGTGGACTGGAGGGTACGCATACTGGTATGGATACTAAAAAGTTCTTGGACGCTTTTCTAAAAAGATGGTATGCATACTAGTACGTGTACCATGAAGGACAAAATTCACGAACTATCTTTTAAGACTTTCTTTCGTAGTTTAGGGTCGGGTTCTTAAACCAACTTAGATACTTTAAGGCCAAGCAAGTAAACCTATATAAAGAGGTATTAGGGCATGTAAAGGGAGGTCGGAAATTATAAGTCTTGGAGAGAAGAAACTACACACGGAGCGAAAGATGGGGTTTCAGAGCGGTTTCTCTTTCGTAACGTTATCTCTTTACTTTTCTTATATGTATACCATGGATGTTTGTACATCCATGAGTAGCTAAACATCTATTGATTAAGGATGAATTTTAAGTTGTAAATAAGATTTGATTTAGTATATGAATCTAATTTGATTTCTTCATATGATTATCGTTTGTGTTTACTATTAAAAATACTTATGATTGATCGATAAATTGTTTAGGTGGACAACTGAATATATTTTGTTGATTTAATCTATTGTTATTAAGGGTTAGGATATCCGTAATTGTTGAATAATTCCTTACACAAGTGGAGAACATGAGACCTTGCAGAGGGATTCTGTAAAGCAATCACGTGTGAACACAACCCTAGCAAGTAGACCGAGCGTACCGAGTCTAACTACTAGGATCAAACCTAAATTCACAAACCCTAAAGCATTCTTCCGAATTGTATCTTGTAAGCGTACCTCAAGGTGGCTCAAACACATAGAATCTGTTGACTAAGCATACATGTAGTCCAGTGACTTAAGGAATTTTGAGAATAGCTAAGCATACCTGTTATTTTATGGTTCGTGATAATCTATGATTAATGACGAATAGATGAATATACTGCTTCAATGAATATTTATTAACGAAGAAGGATTCATCGATCATCTCTCTCTATTGCTTACAAATTAATATTTTCAATTGCTTTCATTTACTTTGTTCAAAATCTAAAACAGACCCCCCTTTGTGACACTTTGACAACTAAAACTCACTGCTCTTCGTGCGAACGATCCTTGCCTCCATTATATTACCAGTTAATTTTGTGGAAATAAGTGATTTAATTTGATTGCACTTACGAAAACTATTAAGTTTTGGCGTCGCTGTCGGTAGCTTTAGTTGTTATTTGTTGTAGTATTATTTTGTTTTTATATTTTCTTGTTAGTTTTTAAGTTCGTTTTCTAGATTTTTGGTTTCAGGTACTTAATCTCTGGCACCAAAAGATTAGGATACCCAAGGTGCGGAATTCAAACTCATAAAGAAACGATGTTACAAGCACATCAACAACCACAACAAGAATCGTCTACGTCAGAGATGGTGAACGATGCAAATCCTCCACCACCTCTACCTCCGGAGAAGAAGCTGCGAGAATTGACATATCTATGCTTAGATTCACAACTATTGTGTATTACTCTATCTGACACAATGGAGCTGAAGTCGAATATTATTCACCATTTACTGAAGTTCAAGGGACTTCCAGGCGAAGATCGTCATCTTCAAAAATTCCAGCACAAGATGACAAGTCTCAGACAAGGTACCGAAGACAGTGATACGGAAATGCTACAAGCCTTCCTATTCTCTTTAATAGATCTAGCAGAATAATTGTTGTATTACCTTCCTCCAAGGAGTATTACAACATGGATTGAGATGAAAAAGATATTTCTAGAGTATTTTCCTGCTTCTAAGGCAGCTTATGTTCGTAAAGAGATTAGTGGTATTCTGCATATTACTGGGGACTATCTCTATGAATATTGGGATAGGTACAAAAAAAATTAGTGACGCAACCGCTGGTGGTTCACTTACTGAAAAGACAGTTTCACAGTCGACTAGTTTGATTGAGAGGATGGAATCGAATGCTCAACAGTTTTACACAAGAAACGATTCGAGTATCAGAAGAGTTAACGAGGTGGGAGATTTCTCACATGTAGAGCAACAGATTGGTAATATGGAAAGATGGTCCAACGAATAGCTTCAGCAGTTGTTCATACATTCAAAGATGAAGCCGAGGTGAATGATATATTTCCTAATCAGAGGCAAGGGTATGATCCTGAAAAGACGAGGGTACCCACATACACCACAATCTTTTTGTTTCAACCTGTAAGTCCTCTACCGAAAGTGATCGTCTATGGAAAAAGTATAGACAATACAACTAATCGGTTCACACTTCGTGTGATTTTCTAAGGATACGAGATCGAGACAATACAACATCAAGCTAACTTGTGTGATTGACTATGGATAAAAGATCGAGACAATACGACAATGAAGTATGTTACTTGATAATAAGTTCAGACTTAACCAAACTCTGTAAGATCACTATCAAGTATATCGGAGTTAACATACAGTGCAATTTACTTTAATTATAATAAAACAATTATAATGCGGAAAGATAAAGTAAATGGCACAACAAGATTTTGTTAATGAGGAAACTGCAAATGCAGAAAAACCCTGGGACCTAGTCCAAAATTGAATACTCTCAGAATTAAGTCGCTATACAAAATTTACACCAACTTCGTATAGTTGAGACCAAGCAACTACCTCTAGTTCACTTAGTCTCCTCAATATCCCTGCGCTTCCGACTTCGAAGGTCATGCACTGGTACAATTCCTTTTGATCGTATTCCAAACAACAAAGGAACAACGAATCTGTTTGGTAATGTTAGAGCATTGCTCGGTCGAACTCGCATGCGTTGCTATCTCAAGCATATTTGTCGAGTTTAGTTGTCAAAACTATATGTCTTGATTTCTAGACTACTTATAGCTAAGTCTCGGTTTAGGACAGTTTAGTGTATTTGAGCTCCAGACTCCATGGCGATCATCTTACGAAGACGAATAACTACTCAAGGAACAAGTGAAACTTCATCCGACCAAAAGGTATGTGGATAATTGAACTTATCTATCACTCAAAAGTCTATCTACTCTATCTCCTACTCTTGAGACAAAGTCGTATAAGTATGATAGTTTTCATACATACGCATTTGCTATTTCGAGCCGAGTTTACTCGCCTATCTTTTTCTCGAAATATGTGTTGGTAAGCTTTCGCTTTAACCACTTTTCATCTTTACCCGTGACGAAAGTCATGATGACGTTTCAATCTTGAAAATAGCTTTGATGACGATAATTGTGAATAATGACTGTTATAACATTAAAGAAGAATGTTTCAATGATTGAAATGTAGAGTTGAGATTAAGTAACCAACTATGGATATAAGCATATATAGTGTGTTCGCACATTAATGTATAAATCCATGTGCAGAAACAAAGTGTGTGCATATGTGTGCATGCGGTATTGGTGAAGGAGACAGGTTGGGTACGCGTACCAGCGGAAGTTTTCGATCTAACGGTTGAGAAATATTAGCTTGAATCTAAATCAGGTTTTCATCTAACGGTGAATAAGGATTGCTTTGTAACTAAGGCAAAACCCTGATTTGAAGGATATATAAAGGAGACATCTAGCATTGTGCAAAACCAATCCCCACACGTCTATGTGCTACTAGTGCGCCCGCTAGAGTCGATCTCCATTAACCTTTGATTTTCTTCTCTAAAATCAGGTTAACGACTTAAAAACTTCATTGGGATTGTGAAGCCAGACCGATACTACTTTATCGTAGTTGTGTGATCTGATCTTGCATCTTCTATCGTACGAGTACAATCGATTGATTGGCTTGAGGTCGTGAGAGTTCTCCGATAGGAAAGATAAAGAAGTCACAAACATCTTCGTCTCACTGTTTGTGATTCCTCGACAATCCGCTTGTGTAGTCAGGGAGGATTGTAGAGAGGTGATTGATTAATCTAGGCCGTTCTTCGGGAATATAAGATTGGATTATCAATTGATTCATGTTACCTTGATTTTATATCTAAAGACGGAACAAAACCTAGGGTTTATCTGTGGGAGATAGATTTATCCTTTTATAGACTTTTCTGTGTGAGACAGATATGTTTATTATCAAGTCTGTGATTTTGGGTTACAACAACTCTTGGTTGTGGGTGAGATCAGCTAAGGGAATCAAGTGCGCAGTATCCTGCTGGGATCAAAGGCGTAGGAGTACAACTGTACCTTGTATCATTGGGGGATTGATAGGGGTTCAACTATAGTCCAGTCCGAAGTTAGTTTGCAGTAGGTTAGTGTCTGTAGCGGCTTAATACAATGTGTATTCAATCTGGACTAGGTCCCGGGGTTTTTCTGCATTTTCGGTTTCCTCGTTAACAAAATTTCTGGTGTCTGTGTTATTTCTTTTCCGCATTATATTTTATATAATTGAAATAATACAGGTTGTGCGTTCGTGATCATCAATTGGAAATCCAACCTTTGGTTGTTGATTGATATTGATTGATCCTTGGACATTGGTCTTTGGTACTGTCCAAGTATTCCTTGTATTTGATAAAGACTCGCTATTTTTTTTAGCTTAAGTAAAAATCAAATCAAGAGAGAGATATTAACTCCTTGAGATACTTTTATCTAGATTGAGTATGATTGTGTAGTTGATTCTCTAGCAAAGTATTTCGGAGTTAGTCCATACAGATTGTTAATCGAAATATTGGGTGGTGTTGTTAGACCCCCGCCTTTTCAATTGGTATCAGAGAAGGCAAACACGTTTAAGACCTAACAAGTCCGTGTTTGTAGCGATCTGACTCTATGGACAGAGGTGTTATCTCTATTAACGTACCACCAGTCTTCGATGGCTCAAATTACCTATAGTGGAAAATTGCTATGCGAGCTTTTCTTCAATCCCATGATTTCAATCATGGGTATATGTGGTGAATGGTTATGATGCGCCCGTTGTTGCAGCTGGAGATGGAACTGTTCCCAAGAATATTTGTGAATATAATGATGCCGAGATTCTTGCTGCAAAGCAGAATTCTGAAGGGTTAAATGCTATCATACATGCCATTTCCCCAAGTCTTCAACACCATGTGTCTAATTGCACTAGGTCTAAAAATGCTTGGGATATCTTAGAAACCGTATTTGAAGGAAACTCCAGTGAAAAGTAAGCTAGGCTTCAAAACCTTAATTCCGATTGGGAGAACCTTCATATGGCAGATGAAGAAACATTTGATGAGTTTAATCACAAAGTGTCTGAAATTGTTAATGGATCTTTTGCATTGGGTAAGACTATTCTTGAAAAGGACATTGTGATGAAAATTCTCAGATCGCTGCCATCTAGATACGAGTCTAAGAAGCATGCCATCGTTGAGGGGAATAACCTCAATAATCTTTCCAGAAACACCTTGATTGGGAAGCTAAAGATCTTTGACCATGAGCATACATCCAAAGTCGGTAAGGATGTTGCCTTTAAAGTACAGAAGATCCCTAAATTACTTGCCAAAGGTAAAAGTGTTCATGTCTCTGAGGATGATCAGTCTGAGAATGATTTTTCAGATGAAGACCTTGACAAGTCGGTCTCCTTGATCACAAGACAGTTTAGGGATCTTCTGTTGAAGAGAAGTAAACGGTTTTCAAGAGACAAACCTAGGTCATCAGACAAACCTCACGGTCGTGTACCTCCTAAAAACAGGGATGCTGACGAGGCTGATGACGAGGACATGCCTCAGTGCTTTAAGTGTAAGGGTTTTGGCCATTTTGCTAACGAATGCCCAAATCGTAGAAAATACACTGGGAACAAAGGTCTAGCTGTAACACTTGATGAATGTCTGAAACCTATGATTTCGATGAAGATAGGAAATCAAGTGTAGGGCTCCTTGGTGAAAACATCGATTTTGATACTTGTAGCAATACATATATCAACCTCAATGGGTTCGGAGAAGAAGGAAACCCAATCAAGCTGGAAGATTCTCTAACTGGAAACCCTGTCAGTAATGTTTCAGGATCTACTGTATGTCTAGCTTGCACATCTCAGATGCCTGAATACTATCCAAGTTTGACGTGCTCGTTTTGTTCGATGAAGAGACACGAACTATCAAGGTGTTACAAGTACAAGCACCAAATAAGGCACGCCAGCAAACTTCAACGAAGAGCAGATCGATTAGCAAGGAAGCTGAAACTTGCTCAGAAGACCGCCGAGGTATGTAGGATCTTATCTTCATATAAGAAGTTGGTTTCCAGGGATAGAGTAAGACCATTTGAAAAGAAAGTATGGTCGAATCGTTTTGATAAACAGAAGTCTGAAGATTCCTCCCTTGAGGAAAAAGATGGAGAAATCATTGTTCATCGCAACACAACTTGATTGTGTTGTTGGGAAAATCTCGTCTCATGTGCCTGATCGAAAAGAGACAAGATTGAGTGTTGATTCAGGCTTCAGTAAAGTTTTTCCTTCTTTTCTTAGATTTGTTATTTTCTCTCTATCAAATAAAATAAAGGGTTATTATCGACAATTCTACTCTTTATAGGGTTTTAGAGTTGGGCATATACGAACCTGTCAATAGGTTTCCAACCCAACATTCCTTTTTCCTTTTTGACATCCTATATAAGATTGTTTGTTGAGTTAAGTGATTCAATCACACAAATCCAGTTGTTTATAACTGTTCTCAAAGCACAATGTCAGATGGAAAGGATGTTAACATGATTGTTAAATCTTCAATCAAGGAAAAAGAAAAATCTCCTGTTTCTAAGTCCCTGAAAAGAAAAGAAGGAATACAAGAATCCCAGGGCTGTGCCTTCTAACTCTCAGAAGTTTTTCCGTTCTTGATGATTTGAAGGAAGTAAGAAAGGAGATTCGTGAAAAAGGCTTTTGTGTCATTAAGTCCTTAGAAATTCAGAGAGCCTTCGACGACATAATTAGCCAAGACAGTTCGTGACTAAACGATCTGACTATTCGAACCATCTTAACCTGAGTTCCATGGTTGTTGACAACAAGGAGTTTGGGAATGATGCTGAATTTCTCAAAGACATTGTCTCCTAGGATGTCTTCTTTTGGTTTAGTTGGAAGAATAACTAGTGCTTTGAATAGCGATGATTGTGCCTACACATATGTATTTTTGTTTTCATCTTCTTATGTTATTTTTTAGGTTTTTTTATTAATTCTAAAAATATTTGGAGGATGATGTTTATTGCAGTATTTTAATGGTGTTTTGTGATATTTGCAATATTTTTATGGGATATGTATTATTTGCGTCGTGAACTTGAAGTCCCATATTTTGTCAAATAAAGTCGTTCATGAATCGGTTTCTATGATGAAAGGACGAATGGACTTTTGACATATACAAAGTTAAGCCTATGTAATCATGTATTTGAGGAAAATGGGATAAAATATTTTTCAACAAGGATAAAGTCTATTATGTTTGTTATGATGGAAAATAAAATAGATCCTTGTATGTTACCCACGGTATTGATCTTCATTATCCATTTTATTATGTTTTACCGTGAAGGCTCCATTGTGTGGGCTTGTTTAGCACCTTACAACTAAGTCGATTTACCTTGGTTTTGTTGGTTGTTCCATAATATGCTATATGTCGAGCATTAGGAACTAAATAATCAACTAGTTTGGTTTTATTTAGTTAGTACTCATAAGTCCTTCTTTCTTATGTTGAGTACATGTACGGTTAAGGTTGTGATATTCTATGATGAACTTAATCGGAGTTCCATAATTCTCTTATGTTGAGCCCAAAATAATTAAATTGCTTCGTATTAGTTTGTATTTGTATTCCAACTAGATTAATTATAGGTTCTATTGTAATTAATCTATTGATTTTTCATATATTCCACAAGTTCTTGTGTTGAGTATATGAAAGGCTACACTATCATGTTCTTGGTTAATGTCGTCATATATTCCGTAAGGTTTTCCTTATGTTTGAGTATTTGAATGGTAAGTTATTCCATCTTCTGTGATTGACTTAGTCGTAGCTCTGTGAGTTTACTTAGTTGAGCACTTTCAATTAAATTGATCACTTTTGTGGTTTGATTTAGTTGCGTATTCCAATTGAATTAATCATAGGTTTACTTGTGATTAATTTGGTTGAGCTTTGGATATAGAAAATCATTCCTATGGGTTTTTGGTGTCCAATAAAAATCCTTCTTCTTCGAATTAAGGTCGCTCTTGTTGTTCTCGCTGGGAATGACATCAAATGGGGAGAGTTCTTTTGAACTTGTGGCTTAATGGTAATATCTTGCGGGAGCGTGGTTGTGGAATTTTATAGGGGTTATCTTATATCTTAAACTCCTTGATGAATGTTGTTAGCTTCGGCTATTGATTGCATCTAAATTAAGTTGGTATGTATTTTCTTTTGGTCATGAAATGTCTCTTGTGGAAATTCAATTATGATCCCTTCTTGTACCTTTGCCCAATTTTATGATAAAAAGGGGAGAAATATTGTAGTTCACACTACAAATACATATGGTTTTCGGATCATTGTGTAAGGGGGAGTGGTTTCCATGATTGAGATGGAGTATTGACTAAGGAGGAGTGATACATATCACCGTAGTATTATTGTTAAAGTCTTGATACAATTGGACTTTGATGTTATATAATAATACTATGACACTGTATAATAATTGGATCGAGAATCTCGATTTCTCTCATTGTTATAGCTACGGATCTTCAACAACGATGGTGCTAAACTTACAACCTTTGGGATTATTGGAGTACTTGGAAAGACAAAGATTTCAAGGAACGTTGAAGATTAGACTATGGAATAGGAGCCACTAAAGTTTATCTTTTTTGTATTCCATATGTATTAATAGTTTTGTCACTAAAATTGACAAAGGGGGAGATTGTTAGAGCATAGCTCGGTCAACCTCGCATGCGTCGCTATCTCAAGCATGTTTGTCAATGTTAGTGATCAAAACTATAAGTCTTGATTTCTAGCCTACATAGCTAAGTCTCGGATTAGGATAGAAAAGTGTAGTTGAGCTCAAGGACTTCACGGCGATTCATCATAAAACGACGAATATCTATACAAGGAACCGTGGAACTTCATAAACAAAAAGGTATGTGGAGACTTGAACTTATCTATCACTCAAAAGTCTATCTCTTATATCTCCTACTTCTTATGAGACAAAAGTCGTATGCTATATAGACTGGATCATACACATTTGACATTTCGAGCTGAGTATTCATTGCTTATCTTTTATCTCGAAATCGTGTGTTGGTAAAGCGTTTCGCTTTGATCAAGTTTATCTTTACCTAGTGACGAAAGTCATGAAAAATTTCAATCACTTTGAGAATTGCTCTGACGTGAATCGGTCTGTGAATAACGGCTACATAGCGTCCTCTGAGAATGTCTCAATGATTGAAATAAGAGTTTAGATTACATAACCATGTATTCCTTGAACCGAAGTTTTCGAACTTTGTTGATCAAGAGAAATCGGTAGGATTGTGGAATTGGCTTTCCAAGTCCGCGAACTTTCGGAAGTTCTCGACCGAGAATTTCTGCTGGGATTTTCCAAATACTCGTTTGTGTGCTTAGTCCGCGAACCCAGTCCGCGAACTGGCGGAAGTTCTCATCCTAAGAATTTCTGCTGAGTTTGGAAAACTCAACCGATTAACTTAAGTCCGCGAACTTGTTTGTGAAATTAAGAGGTTATGATCTAAAGATGTGCTCTGAACATGAAACATTAAATTACTAAGGAATGCTTTATGCAAACCGTGGCTATAATGTTCATGAGACGATTCAATCGAATCGAATCATCTTTGTCTCAATTGTGTCTTTTGTAGTTACATAAGATCTCATAGCAATTGAACAACTCTGTTACTAGTTCATTTGAGTCAATTGAACTAGTTATGGTGAAGAAGAACAAGGTTTTCATCTAACGGTAAATAAGGATTGCTTTGTAACTAAGGCAAAACCCTGATTTGAAGGCTATATAAAGGAGACATCTAACATTGTGCAAAACCAATCCCCAGATGTCTGTGTGCTACTAGTGCGCCCGCTAGAGTCGATCTCCATTAACCTTTGATTTTCTTCTCTAAAATCAGGTTAACGACTTAAAGACTTCATTGGGATTGTGAAGCCAGACCGATACTACTTTATCGTAGTTGTGTGATCTGATCTTGCATCTTCTATCGTACGAGTACAATCGATTGATTGGCTTGAGGTCGTGAGAGTTCTCCGATAGGTAAGATAAAGAAGTCACAAACATCTTCGTCTCACTGTTTGTGATTCCTCGACAATCCGCTTGTGTGGTCAGGAAGGATTGTAGAGAGGTGATTGATTAATCTAGGTTGTTCTTCGGGAATATAAGACCAGATTATCAATTGGTTCCGGTTACCTTGATTTTATATCTAAAGACAGAACAAAACCTAGGGTTTATCTATAGGAGACATATTTATCCTTTTATAGACTTTTCTGTGTGAGACAGTTCTGTTTATTATCAAGTCTATGATTTTGGGTTACAACAACTCTTGGTTGTGGGTGAGATCAGCTAAGGGAATCAAGTGCGTAGTATTCTGCTGGGATCAGAGGCGTAGGAGTACAACTGTACCTTGTATCAGTGGGAAATTTATAGGGGTTCAACTATAGTCCCGTACGAAGTTAGTTTGCAGTAGGCTAGTGTCTGTAGCGGCTTAATACAATGTGTATTCAATCTGGACTAGGTCCGGGGTTTTTCTGCATTTGCGGTTTCCTCGTTAACAAAATTTCTGGTGTCTGTGTTATTTCTTTTCCGCATTATATTTTATATAATTGAAATAATACAGGTTGTGCGTTCGTGATCATCAATTGGAAATCCAACCTTTGGTTGTTGATTGATATTGATTGATCCTTGGACATTGGTCTTTGGTACCGTCCAAGTATTCCTTGTATTTGATAAAGACTCGCTATTGTTTTTAGCTTGAGTAAAAATCAAATCAAGAGAGAGATATTAACTCCTTGAGATACTTTTATCTATATTGAGTCTGACTGTCTAGTTGATTCTCTAGCAAAGTATTCTGGAGTTAGTCCATACAGATTGTTAATCGAAATATTGGGTGGTGTTGTTAGACTCCCGCTTTTTCAGTAGGCTAATATCTGTAGCGGCTTAATACAGTGTGGTGTTGAATCTGGACTAGGTCCCGGGGTTTTTATGCATTTGCGGTTTCCTCGTTAACAAAATTTCTGGTGTCTGTGTTATTTCTATTCCGCATTATATTTTGTTATATAATTGAAATGTCACAAGTTGTGCGTTAAGATCAATCAAATAGAATATCCTTTGGTTGTTGATTTAAATTGATTGACACTTGGATATTGGTCTTTGGTACCATCCAAGTTTATCTCTCAAGTATTTGATAAAGACTCGCAGATTTCCATTTGCTTGAGTAAAGATCAAATCGAGAGATTGAGATATTAACTCTTTGATATACTTTTATCTAGATTGGGTCTGGCTGTCTAGTTGATTCTCTAGAAAGTATATTGGAGTTAGTCCACACAGATTGTTAATCGAAATATTGGGTGAGGTTGTTAGACCCCCATTTTTTCAGTTGGTATCAGAGCAGGCAAACACGTTTAAGACCTCAAAAGTATGTGTTTGTAGCGATCTGACTCTATGGACAGAGATGGTATCTCTATTAATGTACCACCAGTCTTCGATGGCTCAAACTACTTATGGGGGAAAATTTTTATGTGAGCTTTTCTTCAAGCACGTGATTTTCAATCATGGGTATATGTAGTTAATGGCTATGATGCTTCCGTTGTGGCAATAGGTAATGCTACTGTTCCAAAGAATATTGGCGAATACGATGTTGCTGAGATACTTGCTGCAAAACAAAACTCCGACGGTTCGAATGCCATCATACATGCCATTACCCCAAAGCTTCAGCACCATGTGTCAAATTGCACTAGGTCTAAAGATGCGTGGGATATCTTAAAAACCGTATTCGAAGGAAATACCAGTGAAAAGGAAGCCATGCTTCAAAACCTAAATTCCGATTGGGAAAACCTTCGAATGGAAGATGAAGATTCATTTGATGAGTTTAATCACAAAGTGTCTGAAATTGTTAATGCATCTTTTGCATTGGGTAAGACTATTCCTGAAAAGGACATTGTGATGAAAATTCTCAGATCGCTGCCATCTAGATACGATTCTAAGAAGCATGCCATCGTTGAAGGAAATAACCTTGATACTCTCTCCAGAAATACTCTGGTTGGGAATCTAAAGATATTTGATCATGAACACTCGTCCAAATCCAAGGATGTGGCGTTCAAAGCATTAAAAGACACAAAATTACTTGATAAGAGTAAAAATGTGTATATCTCTAAAGATGATCACTCTGAGACGGATTCATCAGATGAAGATCTTGACAAATCGGTCTCGATGATCACAAGACAGTTTAGGGATCTTCTGTGGAAGAGAAGTAAACGGTTCTCCAGAGATAAGCCAAAGGCATCAGTCAAACCTCATAATCGTATTCCTCCTAAAAACAGGGACGCTGATGAAACTGATGACGAGGATATGCCTCGGTGCTTTAAGTGTAAGGGTTTTGGTCATTTTGCAAACGAATGCCCAAATCGTAGAAAATACACTGGGAACAAAGGTCTTGCTGCGACACTTGATGAGTTGCCGGACAATTATGATTCTGATGAAGAAAAAAAATCAAGTGTTGCTCTTCTATGTGAAAATATTAATTTTGATAATTGTAGCAATACATACATCAATATTGATAATATTTTAGAAGAGAACCTAATCAATATGGAAGAATCAATTGACCCTTCTTTTGGAAACTCTATGTTTAATGTTTCAGGATCTACTTTGTGCCTAGAAGCTTGCACTTCACAGGCGCCTGAATCATCTTATGCGTTGAAATGCTCCTATTGTTCTCTCAAGGGCCATGAACTTTCAAAGTGTTTCAAGTACAAACACAAGATGAGATATGTCAACAAGCTTCAACGAAGATCATATTGTCTAGATACGAAGCTTAAATTAGTGGAGAAAACAGCTGAGGTATGTAAGATCTTATCTTCATCAAAGAAATTAGTTTCCAAAGATAGATTTACACCACTAGAGAAAACATGGTCTAAACATAAAGAAAGGCAGGGTTCCATGAATTCCAACCAAAAGGGTCATGGTGGACAAATTGTTGTTCACCACAGCACAACTTGATTGTGTTGTTATGTGCATCTTGTCTTATGTGCATGTTCAAAAGAGACAAGATCTTGCACACCTCAAGCTTTAAAAATTTAGTTTCGTTTTTAGCTTTGTGTTGTTTGGTTTTTAGAATTCCTCCATATCACTGTTGATATTGGAAATGACCGTTTTTCCAAAAGAAGAGGGTTATTGTCGACAATTCTACTCTTTACAGGGTTGTGAGTTGGTCGTGTACGAACCTGTTTAAAGGTTTTGAAACCCTACATTCCTTTTTCCTTCTCTAATACTCTTTATATCTTAAGACTGCTTGTTGAGATTGTGAATTCCTCTCACAAAAAAACCGGTTGCATAAGGGTACTCCAAGCATCATGTCTTCTGATGGAAAATATATCAATATGATTGTTAAGCCATCAATCAATAAGGAAAAAGAGAAATCTCCTTTGTCTCCAACTTTGAAAAGAAAAAGAAGGAATGTGAGGAAGCCAAGAGCAGTTCCTTCTAATTCTCAGAAGTTTTATGATGTTCTTGAAGAGTTGAAGCTGGCAAGAAAAGAGATTCAACAAATAAAGGCTTGTGTTTTAAGATCGTTAGAAATTCAGAAGGCCCTGGTTCGACATCATCAACCAAGACGGTTTATTGGTATTGACTCCTTCCTCCATGAACCATATGTACCAATGGCTGTTGACGACAAGGAATTCAGGGACGATAAGGAATTTTTCAAAGATCTTAATGTCTAGTAAAACTTCTTAAGAGAATTTTTATTCTTGTTTTTGTTTAAGAAGGATAACCAGGTTTGGAATAGCCTATTATTGTGAGTACACATAGCTATGTCCAACGTTTTCATCTTGCAATATTTTTAGATTTATTTATTTAAATTCTAAAGTGTTTTGGAAGATGATGTTTGCAGTATTAATCTTTATGGTTTTATATATTGCAATATGTTATGGGATATGTATGTTTGCGTCCGTGAACTAGTATTGTCCCATATGATGTCAAAAGTTATCTCTTTCATATGTCGATATGCATGTATTGATACAAGATCGATGAAATTTGGACAAACAAAAGTTAAGCCTATTATATCAATTCTTTGATGGAAGATAGGTTAAAATCTTTTGTTTGCAAAGATTATGTCTATTATATGTCGTTATGCAAATGGTGATGAAGATAGAATGAATCTTTGTATATTCCGCAGTATTGATCTTCCCTGATCCATATTTTGTGTATATACTGTGCGGCTTCATAAGTTTTCTTATGTGAGCATTTCCAACTAAACAAATCATAGATTCGTTTGTGATTAATTTGGTTGTGTATTCCGATTAAATTAATCATGGGTCCTCTTGTGATTAGTTTAATTGAGAACTTTTGGATACAAAATCATTTTGTGGTTTTTGTTGTCCAAAGAAATCCTTCTTTTCTTGTAAAAGTAAGGTCGCTTTTGTTGTTCTTTCGGGAATGACATCAAATGGGGGAGATTTTGAACTTGCGCTTAATTTCCATATCTTTGTGGGGAGTGCGGCTGTGGAATATTTTAGGGGTTATCTTGTATCTTTATAAACTCCTTGATGAATGCATTTAGCTTCGGCTTTATGATTGCATCTAAACAAGTTGATATGTACTTTTGTTTGGTCTTGAAGCATCTCCGTGGAAATTTCATTAGGATACCGTTTTCGTACCTTTGACAATTTTATTGACAAAAAGAGGGAGAATTAATATGTAGTTCACACTACAAATACATATGGTTTACGTGTTTTACGGATCATTATCTAAGGGGGAGTGGTTTTCATGTTGAGATGAAAGTATTGACTAAGGGGGAGTGATACATATCACCATAGTATTGTTTTCGAAGTTGTGATATAAGAACTTTGATACTGTGTAATAATACTATGACACTGTATAACAATGATCGAGAGCTTTTGTTTTCTCATTGTTATGGTAACGGATCTTCAACAACTATGATGCTGAATTGAACATCTATGGAGTCATGGGAGTACTTGGAAAAGACGAAGTTTTCGAGTAATGTTGAAGCACCAAGGAGATCAAGCATGTGGACGAGAAGCTACAAAGTTTTATTTATTTTGTAATCCATATGTATTGATAGTTTTGCCACTAAAATTGACAAACGGGGAGATTGTTAGAGCATTTCTCGATCGAACTTGCATGTTTCTATCTCAAGCATGTTTGTCAAATTTAGTTGTCAAAACCATATGTCTTGATTTCTAGACTACTTATAGCTAAGTCTCGGTTTAGGACAATTTAGTGTAGTTGATCTCCAGACTCCATGGCGATCATCTTACAAAGACGAAGAACTACTCAAGGAACCAGTGGAACTTCATCCGACCAAAAGGTATGTGGAGACTTGAACTTATCTATCACTCAAAAGTCTATCTACTCTATCTCCTACTCTTGAGACAAAGTCGTTTTGATATATAGACTTTCATTATACACATTTGCTATTTCGAGACGAGTGTAACTCGCCTATCTATTTCTCGAAATATGTGTTGGTAAGCTTTCGCTTTAGCCAAATTAATCTTTACCTAGTGACGAATGTCATGTTATGTTTTAATCACTTTGGAAATTGCTCTGATGAAAAATGGTCTGTGAATAACGGCTATATAACGTCCTTTGAGAATGTTTCAATGATTGAAATGAGAGTTTAGATTACATAACCATTGGTAGGATATAAACATTGTTGTGGAAACACATATATGTATAAGTCCTTATTCCTTGAACCAAAGTTTGCGAACTTTGTTGATTAAGAGAAACGGAATGTGGCGTGAGCCAAGTCCGCGAACTGGCGGAAGTTCTCGACCCGAGAATTTCTACTGGAGTTTGTGAACTCCTTCCGTGAGCTTAAGTCCGGAAATCAGTCCGAAAACTTGAGCAGGTTATATCTAAAATCGGTTGTTCTTGAACTCATGTTTATATAAACCAAGGAATGCTTTTGCAAACCGTGGCTATAAAGTTCATGAATCGATTCGAGTGAATCAGACTGTTTTTGCTTCGATTGTGTCTTTTGTAGTTACATAAGATATAAGCAATTGAACAACTCTCTAACTAGTTCATTTGAGTCATTTGGACTAGTTATGGTGAAGAAGAATATGGTGGATATGAAAGTGATCATATGGCTAACCATTTGGTTAACTATTGTTGAACCAACAAATGTTAATGTTTGGGAACGGCTACATAAACCCAAAATTGGACATTTCATTTGTGTGTAGCAAGCTAAGTTTTCGATCCAACGGTTGAGAAATATTAGCTTGAATCTAATCAGGTTTTCATCTAACGGTGAATATTGAATGTTTTGTTACCAAGCTAACATTGATTGCAAACCCTGATTTGAAAGACTATATAAGGGAGAACTCTAGAAACTTGGAAACCTAATCCTCACACCTTACGTCTAAAACTAGTTGCATAGCTAGAGTCGATTCTCCTTTAACCTTTGGTTTCTTCTTCTAAAACCAGGTTAGCGACTTAAAGACTTCATTGGAATTGTGAAGCCAGATCGATACTACTTTTCTTGTAGTTGTGTGATCTGATCTTGTTTCTATCGTTACGAGTACAATTGTAATAATTGGCTTGATATTTATGTCTCCGATAGGCAAGGTAGAAAAGTAATCACAAACAATTTGTCTCATCGTTTGTGATTCCACAATATCTTTTTTCTCTGTGTCGATTAAGATTATTGTAAGGTGATTGATAATACTAGGCTGTTCTTCGGGAATATAAGTCTGGTTTATCAATTGGTTCCTGTTCACCTTGATTTATCAAAAGACGGAACAAAACTCGTAGGTATATTCATCGGAGACGGATTTCTATTACCATAGACTTTTCTGTGTGATACAAATTTGTTTATTAAAGTCTTCGACTTTGGGTCATAGCAACTCTTAGTTGTGGGTGAGATCAGCTAAGGGAATCAAGTACGTAGTATCCTGCTGGGATCAGAGACGTAGGAGCATAAGTGTACCTTGGATCAGTGTGAGATTGATTGGGGTTCAACTACAGTCTAGACCGAAGTTAGCTTGGAGTAGGCTAGTGTATGTAGCGGCTTAATACAGTGTGTGTTCAATTTGGACTAGGTCCTGGGGTTTTTCTGCACTTGCGGTTTCCTCGTTAACAAAATTCTGGTGTCTGTATTATTTCTATTCCGTATTATATTTCGTTATATAATTGAAATATCACAGGTTGTGCGTCAAGATCAATCAATTAGAATATCCAACCTTTGGTTGTTGATTTACACTTGGATATTGGTCTTTGGTACCATCCAAGTTTATCTCTCTAGTATTTGATAAAGACTCGCAGATTTCCATTTGATTGAGTAAAGATCAAATCGATAGATAGAGATATTAACTCATTGATATACTTTTTATTAAGATTGAGTCTGACTGTGTAGTTGATTCTCTTAAAAGTATATTAGAGTTAGTCCATACAAATTTCTAATCGAAATATTGGGTGAGGTTGTTGTACCCCGCTTTTTCACCAATTACTAGGATCAGTCCCACCAATTACAAGAATCGATCATACCAACACATGTTGATTATTTAGGATCGGTTACACCAGTTAATAAAAACCAGTCATACCAGATTATAAGTAGGCATTGTGATTAGTTATACTAAGATACATAACATAGTTACGATCGGTTCTACCAATTCACACATATTGGTCATCTAAAGATTTGCAATGAATGGACTGACCTATAAGCCTAATGATTTCCCTTTCGATTAACCAAACAAGTTCATGAATGTACTTCCTTTAAACGAAATATCACAGGTTGTGAGTAGTTCAATCAATTAGAATATCCGACCTATTGGTTGTTGATTTAAATTGATTGACACTTGGATATTGGTCTTTGGTACCATCCAAGTTATCTCTCTTTGATAAAGACTCGCAAATTTTTATTTGCTTGAGTAAAGATCAAATCGAGAGATTGAGATATAAACTCTTGATATACTTTTTTATCTAGATTGAGTCTAACTGTCTAGTTGATTCTCTAGAAAGTATATTGGAGTTTGTTCATACAGATTGCTAAGATAAATATTGGGTGTGGTTGTTGTACCCCCACTTTTTTAGTACCCAAGCTGGTTAATTCTCAAATCGGTTGTTCATGAACTTAAAACAATAATTTACAAGGAATGCAATCTTTGCAAACCATGGCTATATTTTTCATCAATTGATTTTATGAATAAAGACCTAATCAATTGAACAACTCTTGAACTAGTTCTTATGAGTCATTTGAACTAGTTATGAGAAAGATAAATACGGTTAATATGAAAGTACTCATATGGCTAACCATTGGTTAACTATTTGTGAACCAACTAAGTGTACACGTTTAGGTATGGATACTCAAACCTAAATGAATACATTTCATTTGTGTGTGACAAGCTAAATTTCGATCTAACGGTTGAAAGATATTAGCTTGGAGAAATCAGGTTTTTCATCTAACGGTGAATATTGAATGCTTTGTTACCAAGGTAACTTGGATTCCAAACCCTGATTTGAAAACTATATAAAGGAGACATCTAGCAACTGGAAAAACTAATCCCCACACCTCCTGTGTTATACTAGTTGGTTTTGCTAGAGTCGATTCTCCTTTAACCGTAGGTTTCTTCTCGAGACCCTGTCGGTTAACGACTGAAAGACTTCATTGGGATTGTGAAGCCAGACGAAACTACTTTCTTGTAGTTGAGCGATCTGATCTTGCCATTTTCTATCGTATGAGTTCAATTGAATAATTGAATTGAGATTATATCTCCGATAGGGCAAGATAAAAATAAATCACAAACATCTTCGTCTCATCGTTTGTGATTCCAATATATCTAGTTTCACTACCATACGATTTAGATTATTATGAGGTGATTGATAATACTAGGCTGTTCTTTGGGAATATAAGTCCAGGTTATCAATTAGTTCCTGTTCACCTTGATTTATCAAAAGACGGAACAAAAACTCTTGGGTATTTTTGTGGGAGACAGATTTATTCAATCCTATAGACTTTTTTGTGCGAGACAGATTTGTCATCAAGTCTTCGACGTTGGGTCGTACCAACTATTAGTTGTGGGTGAGATCAGCTAAGGGAATCAAGTGCGTAGTATCCTGCTGGGATCAGAGATGTAAGGAGTGTAACTGTATCTTGAATCAGTGTGAGATTGATTAGGGTTCAATTACAGTCCAGACCGAAGTTAGTTTGTAGTAGGCTAGTGTATGTAGCGGCTTAATACAGTATGGTGTTCAATCTGGACTAGGTCTCGGGGGTTTTCTGCATTTGCGGTTTCCTCGTTAACAAAATTTCTGGTGTCTGTGTTATTTCTATTCCGCATTACGTTTCGTTATATAATTTAAATATCACAGGTTGTGCGTCAAGATCAATCAATTAGAATATCCAACCTTTGGTTGTTGATTTACATTGATTGACACTTGGATATTGGTCTTTGGTACCATCCAAGTTTATCTTTCTAGTATTTGATAAAGACTCGCAGATTTCCATTTGCTTGAGTAAATATCAAATCGATAGATAGAGATATTAACTCCTTGATATACTTTTTATTAAGATTGAGTCTGACTGTCTAGTTGATTCTCTTAAAATTATATTAGAGTTAGTCCATAAAGATTTCTAATCGAAATATTGGGTGAGGTTGTTGTACCCCGATTTTTCACCAATTACTAGGATCAGTCCCATTAATTACAAGAATCGATCATACCAACACATGGTGATTACTTAGGATCGGTTACACTAATTAATAAAAATAAGTCATACGAAATCATAAGTAGGCATTGTGATTAGTTATACTAAGATACATAACATAGTTACGATCGGTTCTACCAATTCACACATATTGGTCATCTAAAGATTTGCAATGAATGGACTGACCTATAAGCCTAATGATTTCCCTTTCGATTCACCAAATAAGTTCATGAATGTACTTCCTTTAAACGAATGTAAAACATTTTTTCTTAGGATTAAATCTTCACCATAACCCATTCACATAATCATAACAATATATACAATATTATGATCCATATTCATCTACTTATAACCCTGGATGGAAAAATCACCCAAATTTCAGCTATCCAAACAAGCAAGCAACAACTCCTATGCAAGCTTATGGTCGACAAAATGCTTTTCAACAATAGTTTCAGCAACCACTACAACATCAAGCACATAATAAAGATTCATCTGTAAACGATAAGTTCAATATAATCTTACAAACTATGCATGGTTTTACTTCTATCACGGAGGGTCTGAAGGAAACAGTACTGAAAAATCAACAAAAGAACGATGCTGCCATTAAATATTTGCATACTCAGATTGGACAGTTGTCTACAGATTTGAACATAATGAAGGAACAAACATCGACAACACTCCCATCACAACCTTTTGCAAACCCAATAGAACACGTTAATGCGGTGACATTAAGGAGTGGAAGACAAACAGAAGATTCAAATTTGGATAAAGGGACAATACGTGTACCCAGTACACGTACCATGACAACTGCAGTTCCGGAACCCACTGGCACACGTACCCAGTACATGTAACTAATGACGATATTGAAAAGGAAGTAGATGCGGAAACTGTACCTAATGAAAAGCCAACCTCAACTGGCCAACCTAAGGACACGGTTCCTACATTTACCATACCATCTCCTTTTCCTAGTCATTTTTCCAAATCCAAGAAAGAAGCTCAAGACAAGGAGATCATGGATATTTTCAGCAGGATACAAATCAATATTCCATTTGTTGAGGCCATCAGAACCGTACCCAATGAAAACACTGGGGGTATAACAACCGCACCCAATATTTCGTTCGGCAATCTGTATGGACTAAACTCTGATATAATTCCGAGAGCACCAACTTAAAAGCGAGACTAAATCAAGAAAGATATCAAAGAGCTTTATCTCTTTCTCAATACAATCAGTAAATCAACTAGATAGAAATCCATGAGACTGATTGACATGAGAATAACTCGGATGGTAACAAAGACCAATATCTGAGTGCCAATCAAGTTCTATTCAACAAACAAAGTCGGATTTATCAATTGTGATTGAACTACACACAACCTGTGATATTTTAATTATATAAACAAATATAACGCGGAAAAGAAATAACACAGACACCATAAATTTTGTTAACGAGGAAACCGCAAATGCAGAAAAACCCCGGGACCTAGTCCAGATTTGAACACCACACTGTATTAAGTCGTTACAGACTCTAGCCTACTACAAGTTAACTTCGGACTGGAATGTGGTTGATCTCTAACCAAGTCTCACACTGATTAAGGTACAATAGCGTTCCTTACGCCTCTTGAGTCCCAGCAGGACTCTGCGCACTTGATTCCCTTAGCTAATCTCACCCACAACTAAGAGTTGCTACGACCCAAAGTCGAAGACTTACAAACAAATTTTTCTCCCACAAATATATCTATTTTGGTTTTGTTTCCATCTTTAGATAAATCAAGGTGAATAGGAAACTCAACTAATAATCCGGTCTTATACTTCCAAAGAGCAGCCTAGAAATATTAGTCACCTCACAATAACCTAACTGATTAATAAAAGAAGTAATCGGCGGAATCACAAGAGTCTGAGACGAAGAACTGTTGTGATTACTTTTTATATCTTATCTATCGGAGATAAATATCGAGAAGATCTTAGAGAAGATAAAACTCAATGCGATAGAACAAGTAAGATCAGAATATGCAACTACAGAGAAAATAGTTGGATCTGGCTTCACGAATCCCAAATGAAGTCTTCAAGTCGTTAACCTAATAATGGTTTTGGAAAACCTAGGTTAAAGGAGAATCGACTCTAGTTTGCAACTAGGACACACAAGAGTGCCGGATTAGGTTTCCCAGATACTAGAGTTCTCCCTTATATAGTCTTTCAAATCAGGTTTACTTACAATCAAAGCTAAGATAGCTTAGTAACAAAGCAATTGATATTCACCGTTATATGAACTCCTGATTTAAGATTCAAGCTAAGTTTGCTTGGAAATTAAGCAATCAATCTCCACCGTTAGATGGTATTAGCTTGATACACACAAATGAAATATACCTTAATTAGATATGGATAAACCGTACCCAAACGTGTATACCTTGTTGGCTCAATAATAGTTAACCGAAGTTAGCCACATGAATACTTATAACTTACCCACATTCATCTAACACTTCTAGATAAAATATGATCAATCAATCATGATAGATAATCAAATGAATCTAATTGTGTTTCAAGAGAGTTGTTTAAATGTTCACTATCTCATAGAAATATATATGAAACATTTGAAACAAAATCGGTTTGGTTTGTAATTCTAGAAAGTACTTATACAAGAACCAATTCATGAACATAATGCCACGGTTTGTAAAACTAGTTCACATACCATATTACATTAAAGTTTGAGGGACTTTATTTCGCAAACTGAGTTTTCAAACGAACCTGAGTTCATGAGTATGTATTTTATACTTACCAATTTTAGAACCTTACCAATGTGTTTGCAAACAGAGTACGCGAACAACAGCTCCGGACTTTGGCCTTGTCATGTCATTCGCGTTCGCAAACATAGTACGCGAACAACAGTACCAGACTTAGCCTTATCTAGCCGTTCGCAAACAGAGTACGCGAACAACAGCTCCGGACCTTTTCACAGGTAAATACGTTCGCAAACAAGAGTTCCGGACCTGAACTAGAGCTACACAGTGCACATATAAAGTATACATACTGTGATATATCCAGGCATTAGTAGTCGTTCTAAACTCTCATTTAATCATTGAAACATCCTTAGAAGACAACAATGGTAATCTTACACATACCACTAGCTTAAAGTAATTTTCACGTGATTAATCAATCAATACGAAACTTCCCAAGTTAACATCAAATGATTGTCTCACACATGATCATCTTGACTTAACATTTAGTTTCCAAAAAATAAATTGTCTCCAAGTAAACTCGTCAAGTAGATGATGAACTTTAGATAAAGCTAAAACCTTCCAACACGTATTTCGAGAAATATATAAATGAGATAAACTCGGCTCGAAATTTCAATTGTGTATAATGTAAAAGTCTATATATCTATACGACTTAGTTTCTTTAGAAGATATAATATAATAGACTTCTGGGTGATAGATAAGTTTTAGTCTCCACATACCTTTTGTTGATGAAGTTCCACTAAGCTCTTCAGTAGATCTTCTTCTTCAATTGGTAAACACCGTGAAGGCTAAAGATCAACTATACACTTCTATCCTAATCCTATACATAGCTATAAGCAGACTAGAAATCAAGTATATAGTTTTGATCAACTAAACTTGACAAACAAGCTTGAGATGCCGCAACTCGAAAGGATCACTTTCCTTTGCCTTTCATCGATCAAATGTTAGAGAGACTAGTGGGACATTCACATTATTACTTTTTTAACGGTTATTCGGGATACAATCAGATTGTTATTGCGCCAGAAGATCAAGAGAAGATTACTTTTACTTATCCTTTGGGTACGTTTGTCTATAGAAGGATGACGTTTGGTCTTTGCAATGCGCCTACCACTGTTCAGGGGTGTATGGTTAGTATATTTTATGACTACGTGGAACGATCATTGAGGTATTTATGGATGATTTTAGTGTTTATGGCAATTCATTTGATATTTTCTTTCAAAATCTTAAACTTGTGCTAAAAAGATGCATATACAGTAACTTTGTTATTAATTGGGAGAAATGTCACTTTATGGTAAACCATGGAATAATGCTAGGTCACATTGTGTCCTCTCGAGGGCTCGAAATTGACAAAGCAAAGATAGACTTAATAAGAAGCTTATAATATCCCACTTAGATGAGGGAAATTTGCTCGTTTCTTGGTCGTGCAGGTTTTTATAGGCGGTTTATCAAAGATTTCTCCAAAATCTCATTGTCGGTGTGCAAATTATTGCAAAAGGAGGTTGTTTTGACTTCAATAAGGAGTGCCAGAATGCCTTTGATAAATTGAAAGAATTGTTGACAACTGCACCAATTATTAAGTCACTGGATTTGATTCTTCCATTTGAATTAATGTGTGATGCAAGTGACTACACAGTTGGAGTCTTTTTGGGTCAAAGAGTAAACAAGTTGTCTCATGTGATTTATTATGCATCTAGGACCCTAAACGATGCGCAAATCAACTATTCTACCATCGAGAAAGAATTTTTGGCTATAGTATTTGCACTAAAAAAGTTTATATCGTACTTGGTGGGTGCAAAAGTGATTGTATATTCCGATCACGGAACAATCAGGTACCTATTAAAGAAGAAATAAGCTAAGACAAGACTTATACGGTGGATACTATTATTGCAAGAATTTGATTATGAAATCAAGGATAAGAGAAGTGTTGAAAATACTGTTGCGGATCACCTTAGTAGACTTGTGGTTTCCAAAGAAGAACTTCCTTTAGAAGATCGTTTTCCGGACGAACAACTTTTCTCAGTTTGAAGATTCAACACCTTGGTACGCGGATATAGTGAACTACTTGGTTACGACACAAGTACCTAGTACAATGTCTAATTTTCAAAAGCTTAAGCTTAAGAAAATAGCCAAGCAATATGTGTGGGATGAGCCATACTTGTGCAAATACAGTGTTGATCAAATTATCTGCAGGTGCGTGCCTAATTCTGAATTTCAATCCATTCTTACTTTATGTCATACTTATGCATGTGGTGGTCACTTCGGTTCTAAACGTACCGCTTTCAAAGTACTTGAAGTGGATTTTATTGGCCTACCATATTTGAGGATGCATATATTTTTTTGCAAATCTTGTGATAGATGTCAAAGAATGGGAAATCTAGGTGCTCGAAATCAAATGCACTCACGCCAATTTTTTTCGTAGAAGTATTTGATGTGTGGGGAATTGATTTATGGGTCCTTTTATCAATTTTAATGGAAAATGTTATATATTTCTCGTTGTGAATTATGTTTCGAAATGGGTGGAACCTAGAGCCACCCCTACTAATGATTCTCAAGTTGTTTGTGAATTGTGGAAGGAATATATTTTTTATACACATGGTACACATAGAGTGGTTATCAGCGATGGAGGCTCACACTTTCAGAAATCCTTCCATGCCTTACTCAAGAAGTACAACATAACACACAAGGTTGGACGTCATACCACCCACAAACTAGTTGGCAAGCTGAAATATCAAAGCGTGAGATTAAGTCCATTCTTGAGAAAACCGTAGAAACTACAAGGAAAGATTGGAGTTATAGGCTTACAAAACACCGATTGGTATGTCTCCATATCGATTGGTTTATGGGAAAGCTTATCATCTTCCGGTTGAACTTGAACACAAGGCTTATTGGGAGATAAAGACGTTACAAAATGATGCTTACGAGAGTTCCCATATATATAAGGAGAAGACTAACTTTTCCATGAAAAGATGATTTCTCGAAAGAGTTTTGTTGTGGGTCAAAAAGTTATTTTATTTAATACCAGTCTTCGATTATTTCATGGGATGCTAAGGTCCAGATGTACTGGACCTTATGTTGTTACTAATGTCTTTCCTTATGGCGCAGTTGTGATTACTAGTACGAAAAATGGAATAACTTTCAAAGTCAACGGTCATAGATCGAAGCCTTATTATGAAAAATTCTCTAAGGAGAATGTAGAAGTAATGAGACTTGAATATTTGCTTCCTCTGAAGGAGTAGCATAAATTGGAATGCCAAGTCGTACTGAGGACGTTAAACTAAGCGCTACATGGGAGGCAACCCATCGGTTTTGTATTTCTGTCTCTTATCTTTTAATTTTTGTTATTTTTACATATCATATTTAAATTTCCCATCTTAAGTTTACTTTGGATGAGTCTATTACATTGAGGACAATGTAAAATTTAAGTGTGGGGGAGCATTTTGTATCATATCATATGCATATCCATAATATATATATAAAAAAAAAACATACTCTTTGATTTCTTGCGTACATGAGACTTCATCTTTTGAGGTTAATTATAAGCTATTTAGGATGACACTAAACCTTTTTAGGTTGAAACAGTTCTTACGGTTATAGCTTGATTTTCACTTTGTCATTCTACAATACTTAATTATATATACGTTCATAATTGAATGCGAAACTCAGATATCATAGTAGTCGTTGAAAGATTCTCTCGTAATCTATGATTCCTGAATCACTTTCTTTTTATTTTTGCAGTTATATGTGTCTCTACGTAATTTGGTGGGATCCTGGTACTGCCATGATGTTGTAGCAAGGATATTTAAAATACTGGAGGTACCAAAATACACCACCAATTTTTTCGTAGGCAATTTGTATGGACAAACTCAACACAAATCCGAGAGCTAAACTCAATCAAGGAATAATGTATAGAGTTATATCTCTCTCTTGCGATTAGAACGTTTACAGAATCAAATCCGTGAACCTAATCACAAAGAGATTACTTGGACGGTACTAAAGACCAATATCCAAGAATCATACAAGTCGTATCCAACAAACTAGGTCAGACGTATCTACTATGATTGATTGACGCACAACCTGTCATACTTCAATTATAAAGATAAACAATATAATGCGGAAAAATAAATAACACAGACACCGGAAGTTTTGTTAACGAGGAAACCGCAAATGCAGAAAACCCCCGGGACCTAGTCCAGATTGAACACCATTGTATTAAGCCGCTACAGACACTAGCCTACTACCAATTAACTTCGGTCTGGAATGTAGTTGAGCCCGAACTCAGTCTCACACCGATTCAGGTACAGTCGTGCTCCTTACGCCTCTTGAATCCCAGCAGAACTCCGTGCAATTGATTCTCTTAGATGACGTCACACCAACTAAGAGTTGTTTCAATTCAATTGAATATTTTGAACCAATCTGCCTTCCACAAATTTATCCTATATAAGTGATTTCCTGATTACGATCAAAACGTATGATACAAATTGAAACATATGATCAAGGTGATGGAAATCGATAGCAATAGACAAAGTCTAGCTAACCTCAAAATACTGACTTATGCAGCCCGAAGTGCATCCTAGATTATTACTACCTCACAAGTATAAAACTTGCGGAATCACAAAGTTTGAGATGAAGAGAACTTTGTGATTTCTATCTATCTTGTTCAAGTGATAAATCAACAATCGAACAAGATCAGGTACTCAAGTTATCAAGATAAAAGATAATTGAACCTGGCTTCACGAATCCCTGTGAAGTCTTTGTAGTCGCTAAACCATAAAAGGGTTTCTGGAGAGGACGACTCTAGATACAACTAGGACACACAAAAAGTAGTGTCGGGATTCAAATATCCTAGTTACTTGGAGTTCCCCTTTTATAGATATTCAAAGCATGGGTTGCTTTAAGTTTAAGCTAAGATAGCTTTGGAACCAAGTAAACAATATCCACCCTTAGATGAATCTTTGAATTTGATTTACATAAACAAGATATACACTCTGGTTAGGTGAAACCGTAACCGAACCGTGTACAAAGACTATGTTCAACATGGTTAGCGGAAACTAGCCGGTTTGAACTTAAAAGCTTAATACTCATTTTCATGAACACATAAGACATTAACCTTGAGTCACAATCATGTGATCAAATAAGTCTAGTGTTATTAGAGAATTTATAAAATGCTAATTATCTCGTAGAAATAATTTAAACGCACTTGAAAATATAATCGTCATGGTTAATAAGTGTACAAGGTACAAATACCATTGCCATTCGTGAGTCGGTTCAGTCACAATACGTGTAGCGGTTTGTAAACATTTAACCAAATCAAGTTCCGAAGTTAACAAAACTTTTTAGGTTGGCGTACCGGTTTGGAAACCTTAAGAGTGTCACCGTTCCGGAGTTCACAGAACTAAATCGGTTTGCGTACCGGTTTGGAAACGCAGTCGAGTTCAGGAACACAAAACTATTTTAGTTTGCGTACCGATTTGGAAACTAATCCCGATTATGTAACCACAGTTCAAAAATGGTTTGCATACGAGTATACATACCGATCCGGTTCACGAGTTAAACATATTTTCACATGATGTGCATAAGAATATGCGCACCACAAATCTGTAAGTCGATATATAGCTACTCCGCTACGTGTACGAGTACATGTAATGCGGGTTCAGACTTATAACAGTTTTCCCAGTTTGTAAGACTGATAACACTGTCTTGTATCCGAATTTATAGTAGTTCTATATTTTTCTCTAAATCGATTCTAAACATTCTTGAATAACATCAATGACACATATCACTGTTCCAAGCTATTTTCGAATGATAAAATTTGAATCATGACTTTGATTCCGAACAACAGATTGTCCTTAACCGAAATTCATCAAGAATGAACAAATGTTCATTAAGCTTAGTCATTATATTTTGAGAACTAATTATCAAGATAAACTTGACTCGAAATTCTTGTCTACGCATAATAGTCTAATTAGTTACGCGACAGCGTCTCAAGGATAAAAAAAGTGAATATAACTTGAGAAATAGGTGGTTCAGTCTATCACTTACCTTTTGTTGATGAAGTTCTCCAAAAGCTTCGGTTGATCTTTGCCTTCAAACATTAGAATGTATTGATGACTGGTTCGTTTCTCAACTACCTCTACCCTTGGACGAGACTTAACTAATTGTAGACTAGAAATCAAGATATAGTTTTGAAAACTAAATTTGATAACAAGCTTGAGATAGAAACACTTGTGAGTTCGACCGAGCAATGCTCTAACAGATATAATCATTGGTTGAGTATATAAAAGCCGCATAGACAATTGTCTCCTACACTCAGAATATTGAGCCAAAAAATATATATATATATATATATATATATATTAAGGCTCGTCTTCATACATCGATATTTATTAACAATACAAAGATAAGGTTCTCCCCGTCTCCGTCACCTAAACAAGCGTGGAATGTAGGATCCATGGGAACTAATCATGTAGTCGATGAAATGAGTGAAACCTATCATCATTATTTAACAAGTCAAAAAGACTCGATGAGGTTCTCGACACTTGGATAACAATATATGTGCGCTTTTCCTGTCTCCGTCGCCTAAACAAGCATGGAATGTAGGATCCACGGGAACTAGCACATATTTGCTGAAAGGAAATATGCGCTTAGAGTAACTAATCATGTTGTCGAGTTAAATTGGTGTTTATATCATATATTGTGCTACATATATAAATCCGTTGACGACATTCATACAAATATTGTGGGTAACATCGTTCACCCTAGTCAACATTTGCACACTTCATTATTATATTTCCATTCTCTTATCTATCCATGTTATTTCAGTACGCGAGTGTTGCGGAATTTTTTTTTGAGAAAACATTGCAACAAGTTTTCAATGACTATCTAAGTAGAGTTATGCAATCAGGTTGAATGTCACACGTAAGTAATTGCTTATGTGTGATGATTGGAATGTATGTGGGATGTTTGCAGCTAAAGAACTAACACAGGATAATTATTTAGCTTTCTTCTTTATGTCTATCCTTAATGGTTCCTCCAAGGAAAGAAATTGGAGTAGATTTTGTGAGTATACCTCTTGTAAACCCTCACGAGACTATAACTCGTCCACTAGGGACATCTAGGGGTTTAAAGGCATGTTGCATTAGCTAAGTGTAACTGTATTATAAATGAAAGGGAGTTTTTGTATAGTTTAGTTTGCTCGAGGACTAGAAAAAGCTAAGTGTGGGGAAATTTGATAAGTGCATAATTCATATGTTTTTAGTGTCCATTCCATACTTGTTTTAGTTATTATTCTTGCATATTTCGTATATTACTCTTGTTTTATGTTATTTGTCTCTATTAGGTGAATCATCCAAAAAGGAGCTAATAAGAGAAGTATTCCAAGTATCCAAGTGAAGCCAAAGATAAGTGGAAGAAGTGCGACGAAACGGAGCAAAAGTGATCAAAATCAAGACACTGGCCAAAGACCAAGCTTAACTCAGTCAAATTCAGGATTTCTTATCACCATCTTGAAGATAATTCAATTACAAAAAGAATGCAAAAACAATAAGGTCATTCCGAGTTTGGACGAAGACGTTATGGGCAAAACAAGCTTATAGAATATTGACTTCTACAAGAGGGTACACATACTGGTACGTGTACCATGAAGGCTAAAATTCACGAACTATCTTTTAGGACTTTCTTTCGTAGTTTATGGTCGGGTTGTTAAACCGAGTTAGATACTTGAAAGCCAAGCAATGTAAACCTATATAAAGAGGTATTAGGCCATTTAAAGGGAGGTCACAGAATTGTAAGTCTTGGAGAGAAGAAACTACACAGAGGGAAAGCTAGGGTTTCACAGTGGTTCCTCTTTGTAACATTATCTCTTTACTTTTCTTATATGTATACCATGTATGTTTCTACATCCATGAGTAGATAAACACCTACTGATTGAGGATGAATTCTAAGTTGTAAATAAAATTTGATTTAGTATATGAATCTATTTTGATTTCTTCATATGATTATCGTTTGTGTTTACTATTAAAAATACCTATGAGTGATTGATAGATTGTTTAGGTGGCCAACTAAATATATTTATTAATTTAATATATTGCTAGTAAGGGTTAGGATATCCTCAATTGTTGAATAATTCCTTACACAAGTAGAGAATGTGAGACCTTACAGAGGGATTCTGTAAAGCAATGAACACAACCCTAGCAAGTAGACCGAGTGTACTGAGTCTAACTACTAGGATCAAACCTAAATTCACAAACCCTAAAGCATTCGAATGAATTACATCTTGTAAGCATACCTCAAGGTGGTTCAGAAGGATAGAATCTTGTGACTAAGCGTACTTGTTATCTAGTGACTTAAGGAATTTTGAGAATAGCTACGCGTACCTTTTATTCTACGGTTGGTGATAGTCTATGACTAATGACGAATAGATGAATATACTACTCCAGTGAATACTTAATAATGAAGAAGGATTCCTCGATCCTCTCTCTCTATTGCTTACAACTTAATATTTTCAAATTTTTTTATTTACTTGTTCAAAATCTAAAACAAACCCCTCTTTGTGACACTCGGACAACTAAAACTTAATACTCTTCGTGGGAACGATCCTTGACTCCATTTTATTACCAGTTAATTGTGTGGAAATAAACGATTTAATTTGATTGCACTTACGACAGCCATCAAGCAACGTATACTTCTTTCTTTAGGCATCTATTTAAGAATGCAGATTTTAGTCCATTTGAAATAGCTTAATCTTGAGAAAACAAAAATGAGCCAATAGCAGTCAAATGGACTCAAGGCGTTCAATAGGAGAAAAGGTTTCGTCAAAGTCAATACCTTCAATCTGTGAATATCCTTGAGCGAAAAATCTTGCCTTGTTTCAGACCATTGTACTGAATTCATCTGACTTGTTCCTAAATTTCAATTTTGTAACAAAAATATTGATATTAGAGGGAAGGTACGAGTTCCCATACATCTTGTCTTTTAAACTGATTTATCTTTTTCATGCATGGCATTCACCCAAAAGGGATCATTAAGAGCTTCATCAACATTTTTGGGTTCCACTTGCGAGAGATGACATCCAAAATTACAGATATTTCGAAGTTGATTTCTCGTCTTAGCAGTGGATTTTGTCCTCTATTAATATTATCGGTATCATGATTCCTCTGAACCCACAAGTGTCGTGGAGTGGCACGTTCAACAGGAATACGCTGATTAGGGATTTTCTCCTCATCACCAGAAACATTCGGATCGATAACCGTTGGTACAACTTCCACCGACTCTGGAACTTCTTTGACTTTATCAGTTGTCTCCAGAAGAGGTAACTCAGCAGGAGAGTCATCATGAAGAAAATATTTCAAATCGTCAATGATAACATTTTCCGATTCCATCATAACACGAGTTCTTAGATTGTATACTTTAAAACCACGACTGTCAGATGCATATCCAAGGAAAATACCTTCGTCACTTTTAAAGTCAAACTTCCCTCTCTGTTTTCGATCCTTGAGAATGTAGCACTTACTTTCAAACACACGAAGATGGTGTAAGTTAGGTTTCTTACCATACCATAACTCATATGGAGTATTTAGGGTTCGTGAGCGTAAATACACATGATTGATCAAGTAGCAGGTTGTAACAACAACTTCTTCCCAAAATTTTAGAGGTGAGTTTTTGTTGTGGAGCATTACCCTTGCCATTTACTGTATACTTCTATTCTTCCTTTAAGCAACTCCATTAGCTTGTGGAGTTGTGAGTGGTGAATATTGTTGAATAATACCTAGTTGGTCATAGAACTCAAACACTTTTTTGTCTTTGAATTCGGTTCCACGATCGCTCCTAATTTTCTTTAGTTCGCGACCTTGTTTATTCTGGATTCTATTAATAATAATCTTGAACTTACTTATGGTCTCATTTTTATGTGCTAAGAACGCCACCCAAGTAAATCTGGTGTAATCATCGACCATTACGAAGCATATTTTTCTTCCAATAGTAGGTTATTGAATGAGTCCAAAGATATCCATATGAATTAAATCAAGTGGAGCCTTGGTGGTGCCTTTATGACAAGCCTTGACAAGTTCTTTGTTAATGATCTTGCCAAGAAGGCGATAATTGATGTGACCAAGCTCATGCCAAAGATGCGTATATTCCACCTTAGTCAGATTACAACAAGGATTAGATTGAGTATCTATAAGATAACAGTTATTTTTTCCACGTATACCCCAAAAAATTACCTTTCCAAACTTATCTTCAATGTCACATCCTTCATTACTGAAGATAACTTAATGACCTTTATCACAAATTTGACTAACAGAAAGAAGATTTGCAGTCATACCTTTAACGTAAACTACGTCATGAACTTCAGGCACACCAGTAAGCTTGATCGTTCCCTTTTTGTTAATATAGCAACAAATCCCATCTCTGAATGTTACAGGTCCTCTATTATAATCATTCAAATTTACGAACCAAGAGAGCTCACTAGCTATATGCCGGCTACATCCACTGTCAAGAAACCATTGAAAGGGTGATGTGGACTTTAAGGAAAAAGCTCCCATACTAACATTACAATTTCTAAAGGAATGTCTTGTCAGATTTTTAAGCCTTGTAAGGTTAGAAAAAAGTTTTCTATCTTTCTTGTTAAGAATGCTTGCAACCTTTAACTTCTTCCTGAAAAGCTTACATGTATATTTATAGTGATTGGAAGAACCAAAAAATATACAGGAGCCAACATCTTTTGAAGTAACATCACCAGACTTCGAACAAACCTGATCCACGTCGGTTTTAATAAAGCCTAACCCTCGTTTATCCCCAGACTGTCGACAATTCTTTAGAAAAGAATCAAGAGAATTACTCAGATCCTTGGTAAAATTGGAATATTTTTCAACAGAGTTTGAAACCCCAAGAGTTTGATCAAGAACAGATTTTGAATCAGATAACTTTGCAATTATCTCTTTATTAATTTGAATTTGATCATCCATTTAGACTGGAGAATTTTTTTCCCTATCAGATCCTTCTCGAATATCAGAATATTTGATATAAACCTCACAGTGAAGTCCATCGATTTTTCTTATCAATCGGTGTTTCTCATGACAAAGTTTTTCGATCATTTTCTTCAGATCATAACCAAAATCACCATCGATGGTTTCTAAAACACACTCGGGATCTGGTATAGTCTGGGCTGGTGATACATTATTAGAGATAGTACTTTCGTCCATATAGTCAGATTACTTCAAACACAGACTTATTAGGTCTTTCACATGTTTGCCTGCTCTGATACCAATTGAAAATACGGGGATACCAAAATACACCACCAACTTTTTCTTAGGCAACCTGTATGGACTAAACACAAATACAATATTTCCGAGAGTTACACCTTAATGAATCTCAATCAAGAATTATATTAGAAGTTTTTATCTCTTTCTCTCACAACCAATATGTAAACGGAGACAGTACGTGAACCTGATTATAATGTGAGAGTACTTGGACGATACTAAATATCAATATCCAAGATCAATCAAGTCGTATCCAACAATTACGATGGACGTATCTACTTTGATTGATTTACGTACAACTTGTGATATTTCAATTATAAAGATAAATAATATAATGCGAAAAAAGAAATAACACAGACACCAGAAACTTTGTTAACGAGGAAACCGAAAATGTAGAAAAACCCTGCGGCCTAGTCCATATTTGAACACCAAATTGTATTAAGCCTCTACAAACACTAGCCTACTAAAAATAACTTCAATCTGAAATGTAATTGAGACCGAATCCACCGTCACCGTAATTCAGTTACAATCGCGCTCCTTGCGCCTCTTGAATCTCAAAAGACTTTGCGTAATTGATTTTTTTAGCCGACGTCCTTTACATCCTAAGAGTTTCTTCAACACAATTGAAGACCTTATACAAATCTGCCTCCCACAGATAAGCCTATATGTGATTTCCGTTTTGATCAAAGATCAAGGTGAGATAGGAAATCATTTGCAATAGACAATGTCTAGCAAACCTCAAAATCCGGTACTTACGACTCCCGAAGAGCATCCTAGATTATTTTTCACCTCACAAGTAATTTCTACTCCAATTTCAACTAAAAATCATTATGGAGGAATATACTTGCGGAATCACAAAGTCTAAGACGAAGAACTTTACGATTTCTATCTATCTCGCCTGATCGGAGTGAGACTCAACAATCAGTATCAATATCAGGATATACGAACTATCAAGATAAAGATAGTTGGACATGGCTTTACGAATCCCTAAGAGAAGTCTTTTTAGTCGCTAAACCTAAAAAGGTAAATGAGAGGATGACTTTAGTTTACAACTAGAACACATAAGAAAAGTGTCAGGGATTCAAAGATTACAGTTGCTTGAGGTTCTCCTTATGTAGATTTTCAAAATTAAAGGTTGCTTTAGATTTAAGCTTAGGTAGCTTTGGAATCAAGCAATCAATATCCACCGTTAGATGAATCTTTGATTTGAGATTTTACACAACAAAATATACACTATGGTTAGGATGAACCGTAACCGAACCGTGTACTATGACTTGTTCATGAAAGGTTAGACGAAATTATCCATACAAACTATAAGCTTAACCATTTTCATATCACACTTAAGACTTTAATCTTAAGTCACAACCATAGGTTATAATGTGATCAAATATGCCTAGATGTGTTAGAGTTTTTCAAATGCCGATTATCTCATAAAAATAATTCTGATGCATCTGAAAATATTCGACTGGGTAAGTATGTATACGTGGTACGTGTACTTACTTTCAGTTCGTGAGTTATTTTGCCATGGTACATGTACCGGGTTTTATACCCTTAAGACAAAACGAGTTCAAGGGTCAAAAAACTTTTCCGATTTGCATAATAGGTATGCGTACCAACCTGGTTCAGGAGTCAACAGACTTTTTTCGGTTTGCATACTGGGTATGCGTACCAACCTGAGTTCACGAGCCAACAGATTTTTTATGGTTTGCATACATGGTATGTGTACCAAAATTCATTATCGAACTATAGCTACGCCGATACGTGTACTGCGGCTCCGGACCTACAGCAGTTGCTCCAGTATGTAACATGGTATGCGTACGGTCCTGTATCCATATTTAGAGTAGTTCTATATCTCTCTAGTAATCAATTTGAAACATTCCCGAATAACATGTATGACACATATCATTGTTTCAGGCTATTTTCAAATGATAATCTTGAATCACGATTTAGGTTATAAACAATAACCAAAATTCATCAAGTATGAACAAATTAACTTAAACTTAGTCAGCATATTTCGATAATAATTAATCAAGATAAACTTGACTCGAAATTTTTGTTGTGCATGTAAAATCTGATTTAGTCATGCGACAAAGTCTCATAGATAGAAAGGTGAAAAGTTGAGTAATATGTGGTTCAATCTTCACTTACCTTTTCTTGATGAAGTTCTCCAAAAGCTTCGGTTGATTTTCGCCCTCAATCGATAGAACGCAGTGATGTCTGGTACTCAACTACACATTTCTATCGTAATTCGAGATTTGACTAAATGTAGACTAGAAATCAAGATATATTTTTGATTAATTAAATTTGACAACAAGCTTGAGATAGAAACACTTGTGAGTTCGATCTAGCAATGCTCTAACAGCTGTGCTCATTTAGTTGTCTTTGCTACTACAAGACCTTACACAACATTCTTCCCCAAGCTAAGGTCCTTTCAGGTCCAGAAGTTACTTCAACCTAAGTGAATACTTTTATGATTATTTGTCTCTAACAGAAAGCTTATTTGGTTTCCTTCAAAAAAGATGTTTAATCAAGGTATACAAATCTATATGCTATGAGGGATCTTCAATAAATGAAGACATCAAGCAAACTCAATATTAGGTTGAACTTATTCTCTTAAAAAGTTATAGAGGTTCCTAATCAATTCTACCTCACAAGAAAATCTAAACAAATCAAACCACAAGTGATTCATATATCTATCTTGTGTAATCACAAAGTCTGAGATGAATGATACTTGTGATTTCTATCAATCAAGTTCCTGATCTAATTTTTCTAAAACTTAGAAGATCAATTAGAACAAGATCTGTATAACAAGAACTATCAGGTAAAACGTTGTCTTACCGGGTTTCATGAATCCCTTAGTGAAGTATTTAAAAGTTGTGACCTAAAACTACTTCACCAGAGAAAACTTAGGTTTTAGAGGACATTACAGTAGGATTGACTTGGTAGTTGATAATGATAGATTTGGTATTGGTCTAATTCGTTTGTTTCTTTTGAGTATCTCTTCTTCCAAAGAAACGATTGATTTGGTGGTTGATAAAGATGGATTTGATATTATAATAGGATTTTTGTAATATCCTGTGGTTTTAGCATGGCGCATGCTCAAAGATGCATCATGGTATTACATGAAGCTTCATCCAAAGCTTCTACTGCGTATTAAGAGGCAGTTGGACAAAGGCCAATATCCCTCCAAGAGTGGCACATTATGTTGAGCATATTGGCCATGGACAATATGGCACCAAGCGGAAGATACATTGGCCTAGAGTCAGTAACGACGCTTTGGATAAGCTATACTAGACAAAGGCAAAAAATCTCGCATCAAATAGTGCATTAGGCCAGTTGGGTAGATGGCCTTGGGGCATTGCTCCACAATCATTGCGCATTATGCAGGCCATTTGAAAATGCGGGGCTCTAACAACCACACCCAACAATTCCTTTGGCAATCTGAGAGGACTTAATCCAATACACTTTCTAGAGAATCAACTAGACAGTCAAACTCAATCTAGATTAAAGTATATCAAAGAGTTTAATATCTCTAACTCTTGATTCAATCCGCAATCAGCAAATAGAAATCTGCGAGCCTGATTGAATATAAGAGGAATTACTTGAACAGTACCAAAGACCAATGTTTAAGTGTCAATCAATGTAAATCAACAACCAAAGGTTGGATATTCTAACTGATTGATCTTAACGCACAACCTGTGATATTTCAATTATATAACAAAATATAATGCGGAAAAGAAATAACACATACACCAGAATTTTGTTAACGAGGAAACCGCAAATGCAGAAAAACCCCGGGACCTAGTCCAGATTGAACACCACATTGTATTAATCCGCTACACATACTAGCCTACTACCAATTAACTTCGTACTGGACTGTAGTTGAACCCTAATCAATCTCACACTGATTCAAGGTACAGTTCCGCTCCTTAGGTCTCTGATCCCAGCAGGATACTACGCACTTGATTTCCTTAGATGATCTCACCCACAACTAAGAGTTGTTACGACCCAAAGTCGAAGACTTGATAGACAAATCTGTCTCACACATAAAAGTCTATAGGATTGAATAAATATATCTCCCATAGAAATACCCAAGAGTTTTTTTTCCGTCTTTTGATAGATCAAGGTGAACAGGAACCAATTGATAAAACAGACTTATATTCCCGAAGAACAGCCTAATATTATCAATCACCTCACAATAAACTTAATCGACTAGCGAAACAAGTTATTTTAGAATCACAAACGATGAGACGAAGTTTGTTTGTGATTACTTTTCTATCTTGCCTATCGGGGATATAAAATCTCGAGCCAATTACTTCAATTGCACTCAACACGATAGAAACAACAAGATCATATCTCGCAACTACAAAGATAATAGTTGGATCTGGCTTCACAATCCCAATGAAGTCTTCAAGTAGTTAACCTATAGGGTATCGAGAAGAAACCTAAGGTTAAAGTAGAATCGACTCTAGTTATGCAACTAGTAACACACAGGAGGTGTGGGGATTAGTTTTCCCAGTTGTTAGAGTTCTCCTTTATATAATTTTCAAATCAGGGTTTGCAATCCAAGTTACTTTGGTAACAAAGAATTCATTATTCACTGTTAGATGAAAAACCTGATTCAACCAAGATAATATCTTTCAACCGTTAGATCGAACTTAGCTTGTTACACAAATGAAATGTACCCTCATTTAGGTTTATGTAGCCGTACCTAAACGTGTACACCATGTTGGTTCACAAATAGTTAACCGAGGTTAACCATATAATTACTCTCATATCAACCTTATCCATCTTAGACATAACTAGTTCAAATGACTCAAATGAAACTAGTTAAAGAGTTGTTCAATTGTTTAGGAAACAAAATTGAAATCAAATCTGTTTGATTCACTTGAATCAATCATGAACATTGTAGCCACGGTTTGCAAAGATTGTATTCGTTATGATTTAAATGTTTAAGTTCATGGACTTTGACCGATTTGACAAAGTAACCAGCTTAAGTATGCGTACGGGTATGCGTACTCAAGCGACCGGATTTGAGTTTAAGTTTCCAAACTCAGCAGAAATTTTCGGTTCGAAAACTTCCGCCAGTATGCGTACGTGTACGCATACTTAAGGTGACTAGTTAAGAGTTTTGCCAAAACCAAACTCAGCAGAAATTCTCGGTTTGAGAATTTCCGCCAGTATGCGTACGGGTACACATACTTAACTTGTCTCCTTCATCAATTCCGTATACACACATATGCACACTCTTGGCTTCCGGTTTATGGACTTATACACTAATGTGCGAACACAATATATATGCTTATATCCAAAGATGGTTACATCATCAACTCTTTATTTCAATCATTGAAACATTCTTCTATAATGTTAATAGCTGTTTTCACACACACTATTAGCATCAAAGCGATTTTCAAGATTTTAAATAATCATTATTGAAACCTTCCAAGTCTTACACCAAATGATTGTATCACATAAACCATGCAAGATGTTACTCGGCAATTTTATCATGATATAAGATGAACTTGGTCGAAGCGAAAGCTTACCAACACATATTTCGAGAAATATGTAAGCGAGATATACTCAGCTCTAAATCTCAAATGTGCATAGAGAAAACTATATCGTAACACGACTTATGTCTCAATATAGGAGATAGTATAAATAGACTTGCCAAGTGATAGATAAGTTCAAGTCTCCACATACCTTTTGTCGAAGAAGTTCCACAAGCTCCCCTTAGTAGTTCTTCGTCTTCAAGAGATGAACGTCGAGAGATTTAAGCTCAACTACACTATCTATGTCCTAGTCCGAGACATTTATAAATAGGCTAGAAATCAAGACTTATAGTTTTGATCACTAACATTGACAAACATGCTTAAGATAGCAACGCATGCGAGTTTGACCGAGCAATGCTCTAACAATATGAAAAAGCGGGGGTCTAACAACCTCACCCAATATTTCGATTAGCAATCTGTATGGACTAACTCCAATATACTTTCTAGAGAATCAACTAGACAGTCAGACTCAATCTAGATAAAAATCTCTCGATTTGATCTTTACTCAAGCAAATGGAAATCTGCGAGTCTTTATCAAATACTAGAGAGATAAACTTGGATGGTACCAAAGACCAATATCCAAGTGTCAATCGATTTAAATCAACAACCAAAGGTTGGATATTCTAATAGAAATAACACAGACACCCGAAGTTTTGTTAATGAGGAAACCGCAAATGCAGAAAAACCCCCGGACCTAGTCCAGATTGACACTACACTGTATTAAGCCGCTACAGACACTAGCCTACTACAAACTAACTTCGGTCTGGACTGTAGTTGAACCCTAATCAATATCACACTGATTCAAGGTACATTTGCGCTCCTTACGTCTCTGATCCCAGCAGGATACTACGTAATTGATTCCCTTAGCTGATCTCACCCACAACCAAGAGTTGCTACGACCCAAAGTCGGAGACTTTAATAAACAAATTTGTATCACATAGAAAAGTCTACGATGATAGATAAATCTGTCTCCCATAGATAAACCTAAGAGTTTTGTTCTACTTTTGATAAACCATGCTTTATAACAGGCTTCATTCGTCATTTATAGCCCTTTCTGGACTAATGAGATTTGAGATTTTGCCGAGAGATGTAAATCTCTCTGAGATTTTGAGGAGAGATATGAATCTCTCCGAGATTAGAGATTTTTCAGAGAGATTTGAATCTCTCCGAGATTTTGAGGAGAGGTGTGAATCTCTCCGAGATTTTGCATAGAGATGTGAATCTCTCCGAGATTTTTAAGGACGGATCAAAATCTCGACTAAGATTTTCTTAACGGATCTGAATCTCTCTGTGGTCAGCTGGGACTCGTCCTGAAGAGAGAGAAAAATGCTTTGTACACCCGATTAATGTCACCGTGAGACTTTGGCTCACTTGTCTTTGACCAGCGTATCTTGCAGAGATGTGCTAGAAATCTATTGGGTACGTATTTATGGGGCTAACATGACCAGTGTATCTCAGAAGGATGTTCTAGGAATCTGTCAAAAGGGCCCAGAGGAAGAATAACTAGTATATCTCAGAAGGATGTTCTAGGAATCTGTCGAAAGGGCCCAGAGGCAGAATAACCAGTGTATCTCAGAAGGATGTCCTAGGAATTATTCGGAAATCTCAGTAAGTTGAGTCAGAGCCTAGAGTAGACATGACCAGTGTATCTCGCGATGATGTACTAGGAATCAGTCCTTGATCTCAAATAGGATGAGTCGTGCTTACATGAGACATGCATATCTACGCTCTGGGTCATGAATCCGTCAAGGACGTTTTTACGCATCTACATAGCCTATATGACCAACAGTATCTCGTCGAGGATGTATACTAGGAATCATGGCATCACAATCAGTTGTGTCTCACGAAGACATGCTGGAATTGTGGTGGTTCTGGTTCATAAGTCTGCCGGGGACGTTTTACGCTCTACATAACCTACGTGACCAACAGTATTCCGCAGGGATGTGTGCTATGAGTTACGACATCACGACCAGCAGTGTCTCGCGGGGACGTATACTAGAAATCGTAGCTATGAGTGCCTTGAGGACCAATGTCTTAATCTCTCCCGTGAGAGTTGAATTTTGCCTATAATCTTGAAATGACACTTTTGCCCCTTATTCAAATTTCACCATCTAAGTTTAGGAAAGCAAGTGAAAATAAAAATATAATATTCATATGAAATTATAATTATTATTTTTTTTTCAGAGTATAATTTAGTATTCTTGACCAAATTAGATACTCCAATCCTATACTCTAAGTTAGGTGAAGAAAATAATAACATCAAATTAGTCAAGGTATTTTAAATTGGTAAAACAAAATAAAAAGTATGGCTTTAAGTTTTGTAAATCTATTTTCTTAGAGCAACTGCAACCATATGAGTTGCTAAATTGCCAAATTACTAAGTTATATTTGGCATTTTTTTTTTGACTTTTTCATTTCAGACGCAATGGTGGATGGGATGCTATATCTGGACTGTATTATTAAAACTATTTCATCAAAAACATTGATTATAAAACCGTCTACATGAGACGTTAATATTAAATACGTCCAAGTGTGAACGCTGTTATAAAAACCGTTTAAGTTGAAATGCGTTTTATAAAGACATCTTTCTATTCAAGTGCTTTGCTTGGATTTTATAAAGATGTTTTGATCATGTAAAGACATCTGTCTTCAAAAGCAATTATATAAATTTCTGAGTCTAGACGTAGACATTAAGAGCATTTGATAAAATGTTTTTTAAAGAACGTTGGCACAGACGCGGGTTTTAATGGCGTTTTATTTTTACAGGCAACTTATACTTGCGTCTGGAGGCAGACATAACTTATGCTTGCTTCCAGTGTTTCACGTAGCTTATAACTGCATGAAGCTATATATGAGAATTGTCAAAAAAAATCTCATATGTGGACATTTCGTTTGACATTATATAAATATGGCACTTATAGCAGCTAAGAGTTGTCATATATAGCTTATAGCAACAACACTAAAATGGTTCTTAAACGCTTATTTTTATAGAGGTTTCCAACTCAATGAACTCATATAACCTTTTCTTGTGTCGATGAGAAAAACTTCTTTTCCCCGTTATCTTTCCTTAAGGTCCATCAACAGCTTTGGTGATTTCCTTTGTTTTCTTTTCCTGGTCCAATCCGTCGAAGAATCTAATAGTACCAAATAGGGGGGACATGTATATCTTTTGACCAATAGTAGATGGAGGTCTTTCAAATTGTACATGCTATTTTGGATTGTTCACTGATTTTTTCGTCTATTATTGGGACTAAGTACTATACCAGTATCACCATACTTTGAATGCAAATTCCTAGAGATTAGAGTATGGAAAGAAAAAAGAATTCAGATCATAATCAGATCAATAATGTGATCGGTTTCCTTGGTACACAGAAATTCAGATGTACACACACAGACACACTCACCACATAGAAACAAATGTATCCCATCCGCACATGTGTGCTTACAGTCCCCACGTGTGATACAGTGATAATGACTTCCCCTCATATTTAGATATATTTACATCCTAGCCCTGTAATCTTTTGTTCCTCGTACTGCTCTATTTATAACAAAAAGGTCATGGCATTTTAGCAATAAACATAACCTCCAAGGTCATTCCATGTCATTTTTTCCTCGCCGGAGATGATCCTGTTTGTCTGATTTTGCCTTTCATGTGTTGCGGGTCCCACATAATTTCGCCCTAAAAAGAAACAGGAAACTTAAATATTTGTTAGCATCCCGAGGAACATACAATCTAAACCATTGATATAAAAGTAAAATCGGAACCACACAAATCTCAAGAGAAACCAAGGGCTAAAAATGGATGAACTTTCATAGTGACTATTTTTAGTCACTGTAGTTTGACTTGGTCTTACACGCCATCGAATTAATAATGAGACTCTGAGAATCAACTCTCTCACTTCATTAAAGAGTCTTCCTCCTCCTCTTCTTCTTCTCTCTTGAAACTTGAAAGAACCCTCTGTATTTCTTTAAAGATTTTGAGAGAGAGAGAGAGGTATTAAAGCTAGCCAGGATCATTAAACACTAGAAGCATATAACTTCAATGCCATTCTGCTGCTAAAATGCGCAGCAGCAGCAGCAGCAGTCTTTGTAGCTCGACAATGGGTATACTACAACACCACTACCGCCACCGCCACCACCACCACCACTATCAGCAGCATCAGCATCGACTATTTTCAGCTGTTCTTAAAGTTCTTTCTGTTATTCTCTGCCTTTTAGTTTCATCTACCTCTGCATCCTCTTCTTCTTCTTTTTATCATGCTTCGTTACCTGCGAGAAGTCTCTTCTCATCAACTCGTCATCAACTCGGTAAGTACAATTCTATTTTTTGAACCATTTCTATGTATAGGGCTGAGTCAGGAACTAGTTAACTCAGGTTTTTGTACTAATTTGTTTGTGTTTAGGTAGAGGGTTGGCAATGGGATTGACGTCCCAAGAAAAGATAAAGAGTAGTAGAAGAGATAATAATAATGGAGAATCGGTGATGATGAATCGGAGGAGAGTGTTAATACGAATGGGAGTTGGATCGTCACCACCTACGTGTAGATCTAGATGCGGAAGGTGTAGCCCATGTAAGGCAGTTCACGTAGCTATACAACCAGGTCGAAGTGTAATACTTGAATATTATCCTGAAGCTTGGAGATGCAAATGTGGGAATAAACTCTTTATGCCTTGATTAGTCAAACATAATTCTTTACTAATATGAAAATCTTGCATTAACCGATCAGCCCTGTGGCGATTGCGGCTTCTCAAAGCATCCCCAGTGGTGTGTGTGGAGGAGATCTCGAATGAATCTTTTGATGTGTTTGTATTGTGATTCTTGTAGGACTTGTCAATTTATGTATTTATATATGTAAATGGATTCTGAGGGGGACTCTTTCTATCTCTATCTCACCCTATGCTTTTTTTTCCTTTTTATGGGAAGTTAAGGATATGGAATGTTTCTGTTACTCTTGTATTTATTACTACTAGTATAAGCAAGATTGATTTTAAAATTAAAACAAAGATTTTGGGAAAGCAAACTTTTGGGTTGTTTTTTAAATTGTAGTAGGTATTTAATGGATGTTTTTGTTTGGTTATTTGATTTGATGTGAACGGTGTGAGAGTACTGTGCTGATGTTATGAGTTCAATTAGTACTTCAATAAACCATTGTACAAATATGATCCTTGTGCGAGGAGGATGCGTCTTTCAGTTTGTGCATCCAAATATGTCATTGCTTCGAGTCATATAGCAATAATATACAGAATAACAAATGAGTAGTAACTAGTAAGCCAACTTAGCCAAGTCCTTCTAGGCTAATAGTCAGATTGGCGGCCTTTCATTTACTGGTCGCGACTTGTGTTTTAATTCAGATTTAAATGTTCTGCTCTGCAGTTCCAAACATTAAGCCTCCATCCAAGTAATTTCTTGGTGTTGATCCAAGATGATTAATGAATGTACCAACATCATTTATTTCAAATGTAAGGTATGAAATTACTGTAGAAACAGTAGATTCAGAGTCGCGGTAAATCCAAAAATTGCCATCACGGATTATTCAATCCCTGACGAGTGAATAAAAGAGAGACATCCCTCAATAGTCTGCTAACTACTACTGCATATGTCCTTTCAAAGGCAAGGAAGCGACGTCTATGTCTTATCAATTTTCCCAACTTTTCTTTTATCAATCTTTTTCCTTTTCTTTTCTGTATGTCAAGCAAGCTAAAGCATGGCTTAAGGTGCCGCGTACAAGCAAGCAAACAAGAAACAGGTGGGGGAGAAGGAAATGGGCTCTTCAAAGTTTCAAACACCAACAATTTTCCATGTTAGAACAGCATTTGGGTTGAGTGAGAACTACGATATCATATATCCTGCATTTGCAGCGTTGCATTGACTGCTGAATAGCTCATTGGCTAAAGTACTCTAATTTGAAGCAGCATATGCAGAAGGAATTACAGCTGGTATATTTTTCAGTAAGGAAGTGTATACCTTAGGCTAGCTTGCTAGCTAGGGTTGTAAGTTTCCACAAATAATTACAATGATATGTTTGAACTCAGAAATGTTTGATTAGCTGCCTGCCAGGGAAGTCGTGGGTTTTGATTTGACATTTTGTGGAGAGTGGTGACACTATTCCAACCTCATTTTCTTATGATTTGTATCTTATCCATCTATCTACTTATTTAACTCCTATCAATCGATCTACCTATGCGTCTAGTTACAAAACCTAGTTTTCTTCTTCTGCCACTCTTGTAGTCTTGCGTATTGTCTACTCTTAAAGCGTCTCTTTTATATGAGTTTTAAATTTTTTACTTTGCCTCAATTGTCTGGCTTGCATTGTCTCAGCGAGGGCTCAGTGGCATCATGTGGGTCTTAGACGTCTTGCAAACCAACGAACCACCCGAAATTACATGAGCTGCACCTTGAATTGTCACGGGGAGAAAAGGTCAAGTATAGCTCTGTAGATTGACGGGACGAGTATGGGACCTATAATATGTCATTCACATTTATAGCTTTACCATCCATATAGACCAGGTCGGTCAAATTCTGTCCCTTCTATATTCATGGTAGGCAGGTGGGCAATGTAAGAAAGAAAGAAATGAGAAAGTGGAAGTGGAACTTCATCACATGGATGCAGCGTTTAAATTTAGTTACCTTTTATAAGTTAATAGGAGCGGAACCTTTTTAAAGAAGTTGAAAACTTTTTTTTTATTATTATTGAAAGAGGAGAAATTAATAGACTAAAAGAATGTCCAAGAGCTACCAGGGATGACCAAAAAGAGAAAAAGAGAAAACTAAAAAGTATTTCACAGTTCCGGCAAAGTTTAAGTGAACTCTGTTGCCTGAAGCAACAACCCAAGCTAAGACCAAAGACCTAGCTTCTAAACCCAAATCAATATCAATCTTCAAGTAGTGTTTCCCTTCAAATAATTTGGCGTTTCTTTTATTCCACAGTACCCAACATACAACAACTGGAATTAGGGGTCAAATTTTCTTTCCAGCGGATGAAAGAATACTAAAATGCCAGTAATGAGCAAGATCATACGTTGATCTTGGGAACGACCAGGCCCAGAAAGATGGCGTAAGCATCCCCAGACTTTGTAAGCAACCTTACAATGAAGCAAAAGATGGTCTGAAGTTTCATCAACATTACCACAGAGACTGCAAATTTTTTGACAAGAAATACCTTCCCTAAGAAGTAAGTCAGCAGTGTTGAGCTTTCCGTGAACTGCACACCAAATGAAAAAAATGATCTTTGGAGGAATATTAGATTTCCAAATAAACCATTGTGGGAAATTATTCACTCCATTACTCATTTACTTGCGTTTAGGTTGTTGTACAAGACTTGACAGAAAAAACCTCATCAACAGAAAGAGACCATCTTCTTGTATCATTTGAACCATCTAGAATTGGAGGCAAGTCTCCAATAACTTGTAACATATAAGCAAAATGATTAGTTTCGTCATCTGTGAGTCTTCTTTTCAGATCGAAGTGCCAAGAAACTTCAGTAGTAATAAGTTGAGACATAGAAGCAAACTTGTTCCGTACCAGCTTGTAGATTTCAGGAAAACTCTCGGACAAAGGGCTAACACCAATCCACTTGTCATGCCAAAAGGAAATGCAAGTACCGGAATAAACAACAAGTGTAAAATTAACAATGATCAAACGTCTTGTTTCAGCAATTGCTTTCCAACAAGAAATACCAACAAAATTTTGCACTTTACCTGGGAACCAATTGGAAGTGATAAAGCCATATTTTGCAGCAATTATTTGATACCACAAATGATTCTTTAACAAAGCTAGGTCATCAATCGTAAATCCAAGGCTCCCAAACCTCCTATATCTTTAGCAGCATGAACTGTGTATTCCAGTTAATAAGATGTGAGGTCTTTGAACCAACTTTATTTCCCCAAAGGAAGTTTCTTATTTTTCTCTCTAGCTGACAAATAATAGATGCATGTGCTTTGAAAAGAGAAAAATAATAAAGAGGAAGAGCAAAGAGAATACATCTGATAAGTACTTGTTTTCCTCCCTTCGACACTGACCTTTGATTCCAGAAAGAGAGTCTTGTATCAAAATTAACTAAAATTGGATCCCATAAAGCCTTTGAATTAGAATTAGCACCTAGAGGCATACCAAGATACATGAATGGAATGAAATCAGTGGCACATCCCAATTCCAAAGCCCAACTAGTTAAATCAGGTACATTGCCAATATAGATAAGTCTAGTTTTAGTGGTATTGACCTTGAGTCCTGCAAATAGTTCAAAACAGTTTAGGACTGAAAACAGATTATGAAGCTCTTTTTTGTTGTTGTCTAGGAAAAAAATGGTATCATATGCATAATGCAAATGATTTACCACAATTGCACTTTGAGAAACAGAGAATCCACTGAATAAACCCATATTAGCTGCTCTATCTAGATATCTAGAAAACCCTCCATTGCAATATTAAATAAAAATGGAGATATGGGATCGTCCTGCCTAACCCCCCTTGTACTCTTGAAATATCCAAAAGAAGAACCATTAATTAAAACAGAAAAAGAAGCACCAGAGTAACAAAACTTCATCAAATTACACCATTTACCACTCAAACCCATTTTTCGTAACACCATCTCTAAATAACTCCAGCTTATTCTATCACATGCTTTTTCTAAATCAATCTTGCAGATCATACCTGGATTACATAAAGCAAGTCTAGAGTCAACAAGTTCATTTGCAATCAAAATTCCATCAGTAATTTGTCTTCCTTCCATATAAGCACATTGAACTGGAGAGATAATCTTGTTCATGACTAACTTTAGTCTTATTGCTAGAACCTTCGAAATAATCTTGTAAACACTAGTTAATAAGCAAATTAATAGGTCCACAATCTTTCACAGTTTCAACATAATCTTTCTTTGGAACTAAAGAGATAAAAGTAGAGTTGTGCTTTGTATCAATCTTACCATGGATACAGAATTTTTTGACAGTATTCATAATATCTACCTTAATGAATCTCCAACACTTGTAAAAGAACACAATAGGATAACCATCAGGGCATGGTGCTTTGTCTTGACCAAGTTATTTGATTGCTTTAAATACTTCCTCCTCTGAAAACATTTCATCAAGAAAAGTAGCTTCAGTTGAACTTATTTTATCAAATTTAATCTCCTCCAGAGCTGGTCTTACAATGTGCTCTTCAATGAAGAAAGTCTTGTAAAAATCCACAATGTGATGTTGTAACTTGAATCTATCAGAAGTAAAATCCCCATCAACATAAAGTTGTCTAATCCGGTTGTATCTTCTCCTAGCAGTAGCAGTACTCATAAAGTGAAAAGTATTTCTGTCTCCTTATTGTAACCATCTTGTTTTTGATTTGATTCTCCATGATGTTTCTTCCATTGGAGTTACTTTTTCAAAATCAGCCTTATGTTTCACTATTTTAGCAAGTTGCTCCTCCACAAGTTAGATTCTCTTCAGCTTTATTATCAAGAATTTGAATATCAACAAGAATATTTTAAAGCTTCACAGAAGTATGACTAAAAGTAACCTTATTCCATTCTTTAAGCTTTTCATTTAAAGCTTTAAGTTTGAGCCAAAACACACAGTTATCAGTACCTGCAAAACAAAAAGAATTCCACCACTCCTCAATCATATCAATAAATTCATTCTCCGTAAACCACATAATCTCAAATCTGAATGGACTTGGACCCCAAGAAGGATCAGAAATATCAAGAACAAAAGGGATATGATCATAAGTAGGCCTAGATTTTGCAAGATAGGAGACAAACGGAAATTGAAGCTCAAAGGAATGAGAAACGACGAACCTATCAAGCCTACACACGACGGGGTTGGACTGGCCATTAGACCAAGTGAATCTTGCACCTTTGAGAGGTAAATCAATTAGCTCATTTTTTTCGCTTGATACCCGTAGAATCTTGTTTGTCAATCACCCTCTTCACAAGATTGAATTGGTTACAGCTCAGACTCACCGGAGGAATAATCAAACTATGATCATTAGTGATTTGATCACTGTTAACTGAGATGTACGCAGTGTAAGTGCCTGCCTTTGTCAAAATCTTTATGGACCTTGGTATGAAATCAATTCCTCTATTATGTACATATGATCTTCATATTTATCACTCTTAGGTTGGCTAATCTTAAAGTCATATGATCAATACATAGAATTTCTCCACATACTTTTGCAATACCATGAAAAACTTCAGTTGACCATAATTGATAAAGAATGCCTATAGCTTCAATCTTAAAATCAGTAGTGACCGTATTTTCTGATGAACACCAAACGTTAGGGTGTCATCTAAAAACAGAATAATTAACATTTTCTATCTAAAAAATGAAGTTCAGGCCAGCCTTAGAGAGATTCTCATCAGCATGAAAGATTGCCTGAGAGGAGTTAATTGGGAAGATTTCAAAAGGTGAGGCAATTTGAAGTTCATGACATAACGCTAATCCAATTGGAGACCAATACTCCACAGTCTTTGGTACTGATATCACAAAAGCATCATGCCATAACCCCATATGGTTATGATCCGAATGGGAAATTTTAATAAATTCAACTTGCTTAGAATTATGAATAGAGGCAGTAGATGGAGCTGCAAATCTATCACATAGGAGGGGCGATGACCAAGTTGTACTATTTTGATTGTTTCTAGGGGAAGATAATTTTTTTTGGGTTCTGAACACCTTTAGAAAGAACTTGGACATAAGAAAGATTAGATTTAGTGGGGTTAGATGATGAAGGAAATCTGAGTGCAGGGTTACCCCTAGAAGCAGAGAAAAGTAGTAGACTTTCTAGATAAGTAGCAAAATGAAACCATCCTTCAAAAACAGGACCGGCGGGAACATAGATAGAGATTGGATTGGATTTAGGGTTGGAACGAGAGAGAAAAATATGGAGATAAAAACCCATGGAGTTTGAGAGTTTATTTACCATGAACCAGACATTTGTTTCTTAAAACTTCCAATGTGTTCATTCTGCATCTTCATTTATTGCAACTTCATAAAGAACTTGTTGCAGGTGCTTAGCAAGATTAAAAGATTAAAAGATAAAGAACCATGGGAAGATCCAGGAGCAAAAAAATCAGAAAAAGAGACATTAGAAGGAGTAGTTGAGCTACAGGAAATCCTAAAGATTTTTTTTTGTCTATTCGGATGTAACGATGTTCCAGAGGCATGATTGAAAACAAGAAAAAAACATCTAAAAGAAATCTAAGAAAACCTAAGATCTATTGAAACGAAGGAAAAATGGAGAGCGGAGTGAGGAGAGAGAAATATTTCTCTTTGTTTCCACGAGTGTAGAGTTATTATAAACTTTTGTTTTGACAAAACATCTAAGAAGAAGTTGAAAACTTGAAATCAAGAAATAACTAACGTATAACTTAAGCCTTAAGGTCAAGAGGCCATGGTCCTCGACTATGTTATTATTTACATTTGTTGGCAAAACCTAAAAAAGGAGCCATCTTATTGATAAAAAAAAACTAAAAAGAACGAGGGTACGAGCCCGACCGAGAAAGAACAAGAAGAACTTCCACTTCTGTAAAAAGATATTATTAATTTTTACTGTTAACCTATTTTTACGGCTAAAGCAAAAAAAAAAAACTATCTCTTTTCCAGAAATAAAAGGAATGATCAACCATTATGACCGAAGCATCCTACTTAGTCTTCTATTTGCATATGAGTTACTTTTGTTAGATCATTGCTCGGTCGAATTCGCATGCGTTGTTATACCAAGCATGTTTGTCAATATTAGTGATCAAAACTATATGTCTTGATTTCTAGTTTACTTATGACTAAGTCTCGGTCTAAGATAGTTAAGTGTAGTTGAGCTCCAGACTCCATGGCGATCATCTTACGAAGACGAAGAACTACTCGAGGAACCAGTGGAACTTCATCCGACTAAAAAGGTATGTGGAGACTTGAATTTATCTATCACTCAAAAGTCTACTCTATCTCCTACTCTTGAGACAATAGTCGTATAAGTATGATAGTTTTCATACATACGCATTTGCTATTTCGAGCCGAGTACTCGCCTATCTTTTTCTCAAAATATGTGTTGGTAAGCTTTTGCTTTAACCACTTTCATATTTACCCGTGATGAAAGTCATTATGACGTTTCAATCTTGAAAATAGCTTTGATGACGATAGTCGTGAATAACGATTGTTATAACATTATAGAAGAATGTTTCAATGATTGAAATGTAGAGTTGAGATTACCAACTATGGATATAAGCATATATAGTGTGTTCGCACATTAGTGTATAAATCCATGTGCCGGAACCAAGTGTGTGCATAAGGTATTGGTGAAGGAGACAGGTTGGGTACGCGTACCATCAGAAGTTTTCAACCGAAAATTTCTGCTGAGTTTGTAGTTTGCAAACTAGTAAACCAGTCACCTTAGGTACGCATACCCGTATGCATACCCACGGAAGTTTTCGAACCGAAAATTTCTGTTGAGTTTGTAAACTCAAATCCGGTAGTTAAGGTACGCATACTCGTACGCGTACCTAAGCTGGTTATTTCTCAAATCGGTAGTTCATGAACTTAAAACAATAAATTATAAGGAATGCAATCTTTGCAAACCGTGGGTATATTGTTCATGAATTGATTCAAATGGATCAAACTGATTTTGTTTCAATTGTGCCTAAGCAATTGAAAAACTCTTCAACTAGTTCTTATGAGTCATTTGAACTAGTTATGAGAAAGATGAATACGGTTAATATGAAAGTGCTCATATGGCTAACCATTGGTTAACTATTTGTGGACCAACTAAGTGTACACGTTTAAGTACGGTTACTCAAACCTAAATGAATACATTTCACAAGCTAAGTTTCGATCTAACGGTTGAAAGATATTAGCTTGAATAAATCAGGTTTTTCATCTAACGGTGAATATTGAATGCTTTGTTACCAAGGTAACTTGGATTGCAAACCCTGATTTGAAAACTATATAAATGAGACATCTAGCAACTGGAAAAACTAACCCCCACACCTCCTGTGTGATACTAGTTGGTTTTGCTAGAGTCGATTCTCCTTTGACCTTAGGTTTCTTCTCGAGACCCTGTAGGTTAACGACTAAAAGACTTCATTTGGATTGTGAAGCCAGACGAAACTACTTCTCTTGTAGTTGAGCGATCTGATCTTGCCATTTTCTATCGTACGAGTTCAATTGAATAATTGACTTGAGATTATATCTCCGATAGGGCAAGATAAAAAGAAATCACAAACATCTTCGTCTCATCGTTTGTGATTCCGCAATATCTAGTTTCGCTACCATATGATTTAGATTATTGTGAGATGATTGATAATACTAGGCTGTTCTTCGGGAATATAAGTCCGGGTTATCAATTAGTTCATGTTCACCTTGATTTATCAAAAGACGGAACAAAACTCATAGTTTTATCTGTGGGAGACAGATTTATCTATTATCGTAGACTTTTCTGTGTGATACTGATTTGTTTATTAAAGTCTTCGACTTTGGGTCGTAGCAACTCTTAGTTGTGGGTGATATTAGCTAAGGGAATCAAGTGCGTAGTATCCTGCTGGGATCAGCGACGTAAGGAGCGCAAATGTACCTTGAATCAGTGTGAGATCGATTAGGGTTCAACTACAGTCCATACCGAAGTTAGTTTGTAGTATTCTAGTGTCTATAGCGGCTTAGTACAGTGTGGTGTTCAATCTGGACTAGGTACCGGGGTTTTTCTACATTTGCGGTTTCCTCGTTAACAAAACTCCTGGTGTTTGTGTTATTTCTATTTCACATCATATTTTGTCATATAATTGAAATACAGGTGTGTGTTGTATCAATCAATTGTGAAATCCAACCTTTGGTTGTTGATTGGAAATTGGTTGATCCTTGGATATTGGTCTTTGGTACCATCCAAGTTTATATCTCTTGTATTTTGATAAAGACTCACAGATTTCTATTTGTTTGAGTATAGACCAAATCGAGAGATTGAGATATTAACTCCTTGATGTACTTTTTATTAAGATTGAGTCTGACTATTTAGTTGATTCTCTTTAAAGTATATTAGAGTTTTTCCATATAGATTGCTAATCGAAATATTGGGTGAGGTTGTTGTACCCCCCATTTTCAATTGGTATCGGAGCAGGCAAACACGTTCAAGACCTCAATAGTCTGTGTTTGTAGCGATCTGACTCTATGGACAGTAGTAATATCTCTGACTTCGCAAAACCAGATCAGAATCCTTTTGATATAGTTCAGAGTTTTGAGACTTCCAAGAATTCTCTCATATCTTTCCCCTATCAGAAACCGATGTCAACTGGGAAAATCACCTAGACGTACAACTGGATGAACTCTCAGATGAAAGTGACTCAGACAAGGGACCAAGTATTGATGAAGAAGTCTCACAATATATCATACTCTTTGACGATATCATGGAAAAAAAGGGATCTACTGCCTATCTGGCAGAATATCTGTTTCCCCTCTGTCGTGAAAACAGGAACCTAAAAAAACTCTTTAAAGGATATGATAGTGGTGATAAACTCTTACAATAAATCCTTAAAGATAGAGATGAAGAAGTCCATTCAAAGATTGTTGAATGTGAAAACGTTCAGAAGAGTTTCTGTGCGTTGAAATAAAGACTTGCTGAATCTGAGGCAATGTATGACTCTCAACAGAAAAACTTTAACGATAGAGAATGCCTTTTTCTTGCCAAAGAAAAACAATTGAAGGATGATCTTTCTACAGTTTTCAGCAAGGTAAAAACACTAGAAGTGAATTTGAAGAGATTCAACACTAGCTCTACAAAATTATCTTCCATGTTAGGAGCATGTAAATAACATCGTGATACACGTGGTCTGGGCTATAAATGAATAGACGCTCCAAATACTGGGAAGATCAATTTTGTCAGTGCTAATAACAACTTGCTATGTGAAAAATCACCTATTATAGCTGATGTTCCTGTAAACAAAGATAATCATTCTTCGAAAACCAGGCGTAGGAGAACCGTTAAAAACACTACCTTCGACTGTTACTATTGTGGAAACAAGGGTCATGTTGAATGAAAATTTCGTTTTCGGATAAGGAACGAAAAACTTCATAACATTCTTATATGGATGTCTAAGGAAGTAATCAAGCCTATTTCTCTCCATGCTGAGAACATCCTTGTCTCAAAACCAGAAGAATACTGGGATAAGTCATTTCTTAATAATATGTATGATACTAACTCCTTCTACGATAGAAGAGGAAAGAATGTCATATGGACTACTAAGACAGTTGATGGTCCAGTAAAAAGAAAATGGCGTCAAAGGAAAAAGAATGGTTCAATTGAGGAAGGAATATCTTCTAGCAAGAATTACCCTGTGACCAAAATATCAGATATTGATCACATTCACATCAACAATCATGCCTCATATTTAAGAACCAGTGTGAATAATCTCAAGCGGAAAATCAAAAAATTAAGAAAGAAAGCATCCTCAGGTATGTCTTGTTCTCCTTGTAATAATTCTTTTGAGATTAATCCTGCTAATTCTCTCTGTGATTCATAGAAGAAAGACGATGATGAGCTACATGCTCTGTCTAAAACTTGACCAGTTTTTACTGTGCATTCTCGTTCCAATCTTATGAGGATGCACATAGAAGTCAAGATGCAACTCGTCTTGACAAAAACGGTTGTTGTATTTTTCGTTTGGTTCTTTAATTCCTTCTAAGTAGAATTCTACTCTAGCTTCTTTTCATTATGAAGCATAGTTGATTCATAAGAACTCTTGAGAAAACCATGAATTTTGAAACACTTAACTTTTCAGTGCACCTTACTTTGTTTTAAATATCCTTTACAAAGTCTTTTACAAGACCCCTTTGCCTAGACGGTTTTTGAACCTGGTTCATAACTGTGAACGTTTGCGTACCTGGCCCATTACCGACTTTTATTCGTGAACCCTAGGGTTTTCCTATATGTATCTCATACATACATATATGTATATATATCATGAAATTTTTTCTTGGTATGTACTAGTTCGGTAACGGAAATAGTCTCCTAAGAGATAATGGTGCAAACTATGGAAGGGTGCAAGAAGGAAGTTGAGAATGAAAGAAACAAGCTTGCTGAGTTTTATGAGAACCCTGTTCTTATAAATTACTATCATGCAATTGATCATGTAGACAAAACCAGTTCAACTATCACAACAACTGGTCGAAAATCTTCTTCAAGATTTTAAGGTCCTAAAAGAACAGTTCGTGATCGCTAAAAACAATCTCGAGTTCGTGAGAATCAAGCTGAAGGAAGCCAATGAGGAACTTGTTTGTGTTGAAAATCTTATAGCACGACTTGGATAGATGTTTTATTTTTGTCTAAGAAACTTCTTAAGAGAATTTTTATTCTTGTTTTTGTTTAAGAAGGATAACTAGGGTTTGGAATAGCCATTATTGTGAGTACAAATAGCTATGTCCAACGTTTTCATCTTCATGTTTTTAGGTTTATTTATTTAAATTCTAAAGTTGTTTGGGAAGATGATTTTTGCAGTATTAATCTTTATGGTTTTATATATTGCAATATGTTATGGGATATGTATGTTTGCATCCATGAACTATTATTGTCCCATACGTTGTCAAAGGTTATCTCGTTTATATATCGATATGCATGTACTGATACAAGATCGATGAACTTTTGACAAACAAAAATTAAGCCTATTATGTCAATTCTTTGATGGAAGATAGGTTAAAATCTTTTGTTTACGAGGATTATGTCTACTGTATGTCATTGTGAAAATAGTGATGGGAAATAGAATGAATCCTCGTATATTCCGCAGTGTTGATCTTCCCTGATCCATATTTTATGTATATACTGTGCGGCTCCATAAGTATTCTTGTGTGAGCATTTCCAACTAGACTAATCATAGATTCGTTTGTGGTTATTTTGGTTGTGTATTCCGATTAAATTAATCATGGGTTCTCTTGTGGTTAGTTTAATTGAGAATTTTGGATACAAAATCATTTTGTGGTTTTTGGTGTCCTTTTTTTCTCGTGAAAGTAAGGTCACTCTTATTGTTCTTTCGGGAATGACATCAAATGGGGGAGAGTTCTTTTAAACTTGCGCTTAATTTCCATATCTTTGTGGGGAGTGCGGCTGTGGAATTTTTGAGGAGTTATCTTGTATCTTTATAAACTCCGTGATGAATGCATTTAGCTTCGGCTTTATGATTGCATCTAAACAAAGTTGATATGTACTTTTATTTGGTCTTGAAGTGTCTCCATGAAAATTTCATTAGGATCCCGTTTTCGTACCTTTGCCAATTTTATTGACAAAAAGGGGGAGAATTAATATGAAGTTCACACTACAAATACATATGGTTTTCGGATCATTATGTAAGGAGGAGTGGTTTTCGTATTGAAACAAAGTATTGACTAAGGGGGAGTGATACATATCACCATAGTATTGTTGTCGAAGTTGTGATATAAGAACTTTGATGCTGTGTAATAATACTATGACATTGTATAACAATGATCGAGAGCTTTTGTTTTTTCATTGTTATGGCTACGGTACTTCTACAACTATGATGCTGAACTGAACATCTATGGAATCATGGGAGTACTTGGAAAAGATGAAGTTTTCGAGTAATGTTGAAGCACCAAGGAGATCAAGCATGTGGACGAGAAGCTACAAAGTTTTATCTATTCTGTAATCCATATGTATTGATAGTTTTGTTACCAAAATTGACAAAGGGGGAGATTGTTAGAGCATTGCTCGGTCGAACTCGCATGCGTTGCTATATCAAGCATGTTCGTCAATATTAGTGATCAAAATTATATGTCTTGATTTCTAGTTTACTTATGACTAAGTCTCGGTCTAGGATAGTTAAGTGTAGTTGAGCTCCAGACTCCATGGCGATCATCTTACGAAGACGAAGAACTACTCGAGGAACCAGTGGAACTTCATCCGACTAAAAAGGTATGTGGAGACTTGAACTTATCTATCACTCAAAAGTCTACTCTATCTCCTACTCTTGAGACAATAGTCGTATAAGTATGATAGTTTTCATACATACACATTTTCTATTTCGAGCCGAGTTTACTCGCCTATCTTTTTCTCGAAATATGTGTTGGTAAGATTTTGCTTTAACCACTTTCATCTTTACCCGTGACGAAATTCATGATGACGTTTCAATCTTGAAAATAGCTTTGATGGAGATAGTCGTGAATAACGATTGTTATAACATTATAGAAGAATGTTTCAATGATTGAAATGTACAGTTGAGATTACCAACTATGGATATAAGAATATATAGTGTGTTCACACATTAGTGTATAAATCCATGTGCCGGAAACCAAGTGTGTGCATATGTGTGCATACAGTATTGGTGAAGGAGAAGGTTGGGTACGCGTACCAGCGGAAGTTTTTAACCGAAAATTTCTGCTGAGTTTGTAGTTTGCAAACTAGTAAACCAGTCACCTTAGGTACACAACCCGTACGCGTACCCACAGAAGTTTTCGAACCGAAAATTTCTGCTGAGTTTGTAAACTCAAATCCGGTAGCTAAGGTACGCATACCCATACGCGTACCCAAGCTGGTTATTTCTCAAATCGGTAGTTCATGAACTTAAAACAATAAATTATACGGAATGCAATCTTTGCAAGCCGTGGGTATATTGTTCATGAATTGGTTCAAATGGATCAAACCGATTTTGTTTCAATTGTGTCTATGAATAAAGACCTAAGCAATTGAACAACTCTTCAACTAGTTCTTATGAGTCATTTGAACTAGTTATGAGAAACATGAATACGGTTAATATGAAAGTGCTCATGTGGCTAACCATTGGTTAACTATTTGTGAACCAACTAAGTGTACACGTTTAGGTACGGTTACTCAAACCTTAATGAATACATTTCATTTGTGTGTGAGAAGCTAAGTTTAGATCTAACGGTTGAAAGATATTAGCTTGAATAAATAAGGTTTTTCATCTAACGGTGAATATTGAATGCTTTGTTACCAAGGTAACTTGGATTGCAAACCCTGATTTGAAAACTATATAAAGGAGGCATCTAGCAACTGGAAAAACTAATCCCCACACCTCCTGTGTGATACTAATTGGTTTTGCTAGAGTCGATTCTCCTTTAACCTTAGGTTTCTTCTCGAGACCCTGTAGGTTAACGACTGAAAGACTTCATTGGGATTGTGAAGCCAGACGAAACTACTTCTCTTGTAGTTGAGCGATCTGATCTTTCCATTTTCTATCGTACGAGTTCAACTGAATAATTTACTTGAGATTATATCTCCGATAGGGAAAGATAAAAAGAAATCACAAACATCTTCGTCTCATCGTTTGTGATTCCGCAATATCTAGTTTCGCTACCATACGATTTAGATTATTGTGAGGTGATTGATAATACTAGGTTGTTCTTCGGGAATATAAATCCGGGTTATCAATTAGTTCATGTTCACCTTGATTTATCAAAAGATGGAACAAAACTCATAGGTTTATCTGTGGGAGACAGATTTATCTATTATCGTAGAATTTTCTGCGTGATACAATTTTTTTTATTAAAGTCTTCGACTTTGGGTCGTAGCAACTCTTAGTTGTGGGTGAGATCATCTAAGGGAATTAAGTGCGTAGTATTCTGCTGGTATCAGAGATGTAATGAGCGCAACTGTACTTTGAATTAGTGTGAGATTGATTAGGGTTCAACTACAGTCCAGACCGAAGTTAGTTTGTAGTAGGCTAGTGTCTGTAGCAGCTTAATAAAGTGTGGTGTTCAATCTGGACTAGGTCCCGGGGTTTTTCTGCATTTGCGGTTTCCTCGTTAACAAAACTTTTGGTGTCTGTGTTATTTCTATTCCACATTATATTTTGTTATATAATTGAAATATCACAGGTTGTGCGTTGTATCGATCAATTGTGAAATCCAACCTTTGGTTGTTGATTGGAAATTGATTGATCCTTGGATATTGGTATTTGGTACCATCCAAGTTTATATCTCTTGTATTTGATAAAGACTCACAGATTTCTATTTGTTTGAGTATAGATCAAATCGAGAGATTGAGATATTAACTACTTCATATACTTTTTTATTAAGATTGAGTCTGACTGTCTAGTTGATTCTCTTAAAAGTATATTAGAGTTTGTCCATACAGATTGCTAATCGAAATATTTGGTGAGGTTGTTGTACCCACGCATTTTCAACTTTATTCGTAGATACGCGAAAATCTGATCTGATTGTGCAAAGAAATTCCATCAAAATAACTCTACATCGCTAAGTAACCAATGAGTTGTTCTTCAATGTCAAAATAATGTTATAGTCACGTTCAAGCCATTATTCATCATATGAGGAACTTTAAATATTCTACAAGCGTCAACATGACTCTGAAACGGTGTATTCATTAGATTATCAGTACCAATTGGGTAGATAAATAACTGTGTATTCATTAGATTATCAATACCAACGGGGTAGATAAATTTCCAAACAAGGCCGTTTTTGTTGCGTCGTAAACCCTACTACATGCGTTACATGGATTCCCCAATGAGCTACACAACTACATATGTCACTTTACCTCGATGATTTTAGGAGCATGTGTAGTCTTATTTTCCATCCCCAAAAAAATTAAATATAAAGACCTTAGACATATCAAGTAGGCGGGCCTACGTCTGGGCAAGTAGAATCTGCTGCACCACTTACTTTTTTTTCTTCTTCTAATATATAATTACTAGTTATGATTTTTGTTGATTCCAATTGTAATCAATGTTGTTTAAGTATTTCACCTTTCTTTCACATAAAAAAAAACTACGACAACAAGAATTCACCAGGGATACATCGTTGGAAGTTAAGTGCTATGGTTCAGAGTTATTTTGACAATTTAATAGATATACCCCCATTTATGAACCACACCAATCTCGAATTGATATCGGAAGTGGATCACCAATCAAAACCATCTCAATTCCAACCCAAAGGACTACATAATGTAACATACAAAGTTATAGCCAAAATCCTGGTGAATCGTTTATATCATGTATTGCATGCCTCGATAAGCCATACCAGAGAGAATTTGTTCTTCAAAAATCAATACATGACAAAATCACAATTTCTTGCAAACTATTCCACCATATAAAAACCTCAACCAATACCAAACAATCAAAAGTTCCATATGCAGAAGGCTGATGACAGGTTGGATAAGGGATTTGTCTGACGAGCTTTCACCAAATTGGTCCACATCCCTCTTCATTGATTTCATAGTGATTTATATTTTCACTTTCACATACTCTATCAATATTAATAGCACACCACAAGGATATATCTCCCCAAATCGAGGAATCATAGAATATGCTTACAATTCCCTTATATGTTCATTATTGTCGCAAAAAACTTCTTTACCAACCTGCTTATAAATATGGAGAATTTGAACGACATCCGGGGATTTTACATCTCGTAATTCCCCTCAAACCCTATATCTTATGTACGTAGATGACCTTATCATCACGTAAAAAACTTCAAATGATAACAGTTAAATGTTAAACAACTACTTCACTCTAATTTTACATCGGCAGAGCAACTCATTGACACAACAAGATCCATTATCATTTTTCACCCAAGACTTCCCCAAAACAAGGTCAATAAATTGCAAACCACTTCAAACCCACAACTTTACCTCGGGACCCATTTCATACCGGCTTCTTTGAGCATTTTTTTATACCCGTTCTTCAACGACCCGTGCGGAGAGTTAAAAGCTGGATGAACAAATGCCTAACACCAACAAGATGGTTAGTACTAATAAACTCTACCAACTAATATTTAATGCAGACACATGTTTTATCTATCTACGTGGAACAACAAGATAAATCTGATCACGAATAATTTCTTCTGGGGACACGACTCGTTGGTAAGTGCTTTAATTCCCCTATTGTTTCTGTCAAATCCATAATTGTTATAGTTATAATTATTGCATTGCATATTACTTATTATTTTGTTTGTTTTCTATATTATGTGTCATATTAGGTGAATCATCCAAAAAGAAGTTACAAAGTGCTAAAATGAGCAAGGAAGTGAAGTACTACTAATTAAAGATCAAATTTAACTCGTTCAAATCCAAGAGTTCTTATAATCATCTTGAGGAGAATTTGAAGACGAAACTAACACAAGAGTCATTCTGAGGCTGAACGAAGAAGCTACGAATAAAGCAGCCGAGATAAGACAAAACAGTCCCCATTGAAACAATCCGAATTGTTGAAACCATGCCGGCCGTGGCACTATTTTTCGGCAAAGAATTCAATGTATTTAAATCCCAAAAGTCGGTGTTGTTCAATGGGAGTCGATTATGCCGACTGTAGCAACTTTTGTGGCAGAGATTTGGAGTTATTTTGGTTCTTAAGACGGCGCTGTTAATGGGAACCAACCATACAGACTGTGGGAAACCTATGGGTCCTCTTTGACATGTTTTAAGATTCTAAGTTGAGGAAACTTAGTTCCAGTGGGATTTTAAACCCTAGGAAGAGCGGATACTTGATGGCCAAACATTAAAAGCATAAAAGAAGCCATCCAAGGCTCAACCAAGAGACACTCTACATCTCATACTACAATTCTACATCTTAACCTAGGGTTTATCCCTCTAGGGGGCAACCATACTTCTTCATAATATGAGTAGCTAAAACTTTTGTTGATTAAGTATGAATTCAATGTTCCAAGCGTGAAGCTTTATTAGTCATACAAGTTTGTTGGGAGTTTTTATCATCTTATTGTTAATTTTCACTATATCTAAAGTATATGATTTATTTTTATGTTGTTTGGAGTGCATGATAGATTAATATATTGATCCTTATATTGCTAGTAGAGAGTTGCAAGATACGTGTAATAGTCGAACACCTCTTACACGAGTAGAGAATGTGAGACCTTGCAGAGGGATTCTGTGGAGTAATTGTGTGTGAAGACAACAATAGCAAGCGGACCTTAAACCAAGTGTTTTAACTACTGAGATCAACATAAATTCACAAATCTTAAAGCGTTCAGTTGGGCTACAGCTTGAGTGCACTACTACTTGGTGGTTCAGAAAAATAAAATCTGATATTGGAGAGCTTTTGTATTCATACATTCATTGATAAATAAGTTTCAGGATAACACTGAGCTACCTGTTATTATACGGTTGGTGACGAATAATTATAACAAAAAATAGATAAATATAACGATTCAGCTAATGTTTTCCAACGACAAAGGAATCCTTAGTCATTTCTTTATTCTTACTATCCTGTTGTTTTTTTAGTTAATTAATCAACCAGTTCCCCATAGTATTTACTTTTCTTATAGTTTCGCTAATCTATATAATATCTCAATTACGTGGCTCTATGTGGAGATGATCGTTACTACCGTTATATTACTAGTTAATTAGTGAAAATCATCTTAAGTAATTTGTTGCATTTACGACACGCATCACTTCCCCGTTAGGAAACTTCATACCTTTGGTTGGGATAAATGAACCAAACCCAAAACTGAAGAATTATTATGCCCTAGACACAACTAAAACCATAATAAACTATTGTTAACGAAAAGATTTTATTTGAAAAGCATCTTAAGTAATTTGTTGCACCTACGACACGCGTCACTTCCCGGTTAGGAAACTTCATACCTTTGGTTGGTATAAATGAACCAAACCCAAAACTGAAGAATTATTATTCCTTAGAAACAACTCAAACCATACTAAAGCATTGCTAACGAAAAGTTTTTATTTGAAAAGCATCTTAAGTAATTTGTTGCACTTACGGCACGCATCACTTCCCCGTTAGCAAACTTCATACCTTTGGTTGGGATAAATGAACCAAACCCAAAACTGAAGAATTATTATGCCCTATAAACAACTCAAACCATATTAAAGCATTGCTAACGAAAATATTTTATTTGAGTAAGCCTCTGCTGATAAAAATACCTCATATAAGAAACCATCTTTTCAAATATACTACCTTTCCAATTGCATCTAGCCCGCATTTGAAACAATTGACTTTCATCATTCCTACCGTCAAACAATGTATCCCACCGTACCCGCAACGGAAAGACAACACCTGCCGCAGCAAAATGTATTCCTCGATTCGTGCCCTTAGATATTATACCAAACAGCTTTGGTAGTATCCAAGATCATGTGCTTTCACCTAAATCCGCCAAATATTATATAGCCACATACATAATCAGGAAAATGTACCACCAGTTTGAGATACAAATACCTAAAAATCGACAACTACCAAATTTAACAAAATCTGCTATAACCCACCAACTTCCTTTGGAAACTACCTTGTCCACCAAAAAGTTTTTTTATGGAAAGCACTAAATAAAGGCTTACCTACCTTCACCATGCTCCGCCGAATTTTTTTCACTAATACCAATCTTTGCCCAAATTGTAACGTACCTTCGAAAACTACAATGCATCTTTTTCTACAGTACCAGGTATCTGTGGCACCTTGGCATCTCCTCTTATCACAAATATCATCCAACCTCTCGGCTTGCGTATTTCAGAACAGTTTTTTCAATCTTGGATCTCAACTCGGACCGAGGCACTAAGACAATTTTATTTCGGAGTCTTTATTTTCAAATTTTATACCCGTAATATGTATGCCAAGCATTTTGCACGTTGTAGAGTTTCTTGGGATTTGATTTGATTATTATTACTAAATTTTCATATGTAAAACTATCTCGTCGAGATTAAGAGACTCGTCTAGTACATGAACCGAAACCGATATTTTCGGCGAGTCTTTCCGAGATTGACTACATTGCTTCAGAATCCCTCCTCTTAATCTTTAACCACCACCCTCTAACTCCTCCAGATAAAATGTCTTAGTTACATTACCATTTTGATTTGTTTTTTATCAGGTCATTATGGATCGTCATGAACGAGTTACCTATTATTTAAAACCACAACATGTGACAAATTACAGTGGAGTTGCAACAAGAATTCAACTAGGAAAGATAGTACAACAAGAATTCACCTGGAATACCCCGCACCACTTGTTACTTGCTACGGTTCAGAGTTATTTTGACACACTAAAAATACACCCACTTATGAACCACACCAGTCGGACCTTGATACCGAAAGTGGACTACCCTCAAAACCATCACAATTCCGACCTATAAAATTGTATAATTAAATCTACAAAGTTATGGCTAAAATCGTGATGAATTGTTTATGCTCTTCTAATTCCTTTCTTAATAGGTTCATATCAGAACACTTTTGTTCTTCGTTATTTCTAGATCTAAAGTTAAGATTTATTGTTTAGTAGATATCAATACAACATTGGCTTATTATAAATGTTAAACGCTTTATATCCCCATCCTTTTCTTCGAAGTTTTTACCTGCTACGTGTTGTTTAGGTCAATTAATAGTGGGACGGAGGGAGTAGTTCATGATTGTTCAAGAAAAATCCATGGATTCAACATCACTAGATTTAGAATTCTAGAATTTAGTTATAAAGTAGGTCAACTAATAATGGGACAGAGGGAGTAGTTTATGACTGTTCACGAAAAATCCAAGGATTCAACATTATTAGATTTATGGAATTCCAGATGCATGCCATGGTCAGAAGGTTTGAAATTAATGTCGTGTAAATTTGCAGTAGCTTCGAACCTACGAAGAACCCATGCCTCAATCTGGTCAAAAGGTTCACAAAACAAGTGACAGAAAAAGGAGAAGAGACCATGAACTAATGATAAGAAAATAAACATCAAACAATTAAATACTCCACACATTTTCATTTTTGCAGCAAGAATACACTGAAATTCACAAAACCCATCCTCTTATTCTCTGTAAAATCAAACACTGAAAATCATAACTCATAAGACTCTCAAAAATATTCACTTTAAAACTGGACATTCATTAATCCCCACTGCACCTAATCAATACTAACCCTACAATTAGCAGATAAACTAGAGTTAGGTAGGGTAACTAATCAGCATGATTCAGCCAATGGTCTACTCCGTTATTTTCATAATCCAAAAGGGAAGCTCTTTCAGCAAGTTCTTCCATGACTTGTGCAGTTGTGCTGTATAAGCTCGCTCGAAATCAAACTGGCAGTTGACTTTTACTGTGCATGACCGGCAAACATTTACGCCTAACGTCAGATACTTCTAGGACATTTACATCAACCATCCAGGGAGAGATTAAACAATGTCACAAAGGTGATTTCCATTACACTGGTCAAAAAACTATCATTCTAGTCAAAGAAAAACATACAACCTCAACCATGATTTAGGGTGTTGGCCTTGTTGGGAAGGAAGATCTATCTATTATCCTTCAAAGTTACAAACAATTGAGAGGCTGCTCATAAACTCCACTTCTATAAAATGCTACTGCTTGAAGAAACTGTCTTGAGATCATATTCTTCGCAGCCTAGAAGAGACGAAGTTAGAAAAAATAAATGAAAATGAAAGCCACCAAGCAGGTGAAATGAAAACAAGCAACTAGTTTATTCCAAGATAGACTTGATCTGAACTTACTATAAAAATTATCCCGCTGAATTTTCTGATACTGAAAGTGCTAAAGGTAGATGACTCTGTAGGTAATAAGCAGGTTTTTTTTTTGAGTTTGTTGCTTGTTAGTGAGAAGTACTTCAATGTCGTTTAGCAAAAATCAAGCACCAATAATATACAGATAACAAATGGTTAAGAGTTACATTTTTATGTGCAGTTATATGAACATGTTATTGACTCATTGGCCAGTGTAACCATATGTGGTTCCTTCAATAACCTCATCTGTATCTTCTGGTAGTAAACCGTCAGCAAACCCTTCTTTATCCTCACCTGCATCATCCCTTGTAAATCCATCTGTTCCTTCTTTATCCTCATCTGTATCGTCCGTTAACCCATTAGTTCCTTCTTTCACATCAGAAATCCCTTCCTCATCCTCATCTGCACCTTCAGGCTTCGGTGTTGGAGGAAATAAGTTTGCTATCAGCTCCACCAACTCTTCAAAAGCTTCCTGCTAAAAGTTTCTGACACTTTTCAATAATCTGCCCACATGGGCACAGTAACAGAAAAAGATAATAAGTCCATGATTTTTTATAGAAAACATTTTGCTAGTCCATAAATTTGAAGAAGCTAAATAAAAATGAAACTGATGAATATGGGAAGCTTTAAGGTACTTAAGAAGCTAAATAAAAATGAAGCAGAGGAATATGGGAAACTTTAAGGTAATTAAAGAAGCTAAATAAAAATGAAACTGAAACAGAGGAATATGGGAAGCTCTGAGGTATTTAGAAATCAGGTGTAACAAATGTTTAACCTACACATGATGAGGAATTGTGATTCCGCAATTAAGAGGCCATCACCAATATTTTCAGTCTACGAGACAGATGAGTCTTCTGTATCTCCCAATTTTTGCCATTTTTTTTTTACAATGTAAGGGTTCAGACTATCTTGCACTAAGTCAAATTCAAGTAATATATATATATATATATAAAGACCCCAAGGACTGGTGAAGACGTCAAGAATAGTTAACAAATCTAATATGGTTAACTAAGATTCAGATGATACTCACATTTAAACTATAGCCTAATTAAGGAACAAGGTCTTTCAGACACATATGAGAGGCATTAGAAGTGTCTATACAGCAGGTCAGGATAGCTAATGGTAAATCTTGAAATAATTAAAATTGAAAACAATCCTAAGAGTTTTCACTCATTTATTTTGATCTGGCAATTACGAAATGCATAAGAAATATTTTTAAAATGCAAGGAAAATCAAAACAAGTATGATAACATTTATGGCGTGCTAATACGTAAAGATGAGTGTGCAATAGAACATTATAATGATGTATAAACATACAAAAATGAGTGTGCGATAGAACATTATAATGATGTATAAACATACAATTGGAACTGAAAAAGGATTCTACAAGTAAGCATTACCGGGTCAGTTTCCACTTGAGTTGACGGCCTAATATTAATGATATTTAGCTTCTCCGCTTTCGCAAGTTCACATTTCTCACAGCTCTTCAAGAACTGATCAACACTCTCTAGTGTTTGATTATAAGTGTCAGTTTTAAGCAAATAATCATGAACCTAAAAACATTGAATGAATATGAGGTCTCCTTCTTGCTCTGTAAGTTAATATTTAATCCCACATCAAAGCAGGTCTTACCTTGTTCTCTGGAGGAGAAACAAGAGCAATTACCCGTGTGGGATCTGTTTGCTGAAATATAAGCCTCAAGGTCAGGTTACATGAGATAGTGCAATATGGTGTGTGTTCACAAAGTTGTGGCAAGTCTAATCATTAACTTCCTTGCTGGTCTAGACACTGATTTGACCCATTAGGATTCAAATGTTGGGAAAGGATCCATTGCCGACACTTCCGGGAGTTTATGGAGTTATGAGGTCCGAAGAACTTCGCAGAACTGCTATGACATCTCCAGTTCTCAAGAAAGTTCGGCGCTGGAGGCTGTAACCACCTCTATTCATGCTCCAACAGTCACACCAGAAAACAACTGAAAGCCTGACGAGAAAGACTATCTATATTGTGACTATTGTAACTAGAGAAGACATACCAGGGAAACATGCTTCAAACTCAATGGTCGTCCACAATGGCAGAATGATAATAGGAGAAAGGGTTAATCAAGTGGCAGTGTTCGAGGAAGAAGAGGAGGTCGCAATGGTGGCCCAAGAACATACTACACAACTGATGAGGAGGAGTTTCAACCTACCTCAACCAGCGCTTCTCCGCAACCATTTCCTCAACCATCTCAAGCCCAAATAGAGCAAATGATAAAAGAGTATGCACGAATCTTGTCAACGAAGGAGAATTTTGTCGGGTCTACTTCTATGGCTCAATCAGGTAACAAAGGCACTTTCGGTAATGTAGCTAGATTTACATGTGATAAACCTAAGGTTCCTTGGATTGTCGATAGTGGAGCAACTGACCACATGTCTACCAAGTTTAACATGTTTTCCACCGATAATCCCAAACCCAGGAAATCATGTGTCTTGATAACTGATCGGTCTCCAACTATTGTTTCTGGTGAAGGAAATATCACAATAACCAGCTGTATACGGTGTTACATGTCCCAGATCTCTTTTACAATCTCCTCTCCGTCAGTCAGATAACTAAAGCATTAAAGTTAATGCTACCTTCTTTGACAGACATTGTATTTTTTAGGATCTTCATACAGGGAAGACCATTGGTTTAGGTAACAAGACAGGAGGCCTATACTACCTGGAATTGCAAGAGACAGAACAAGAGAGCAGCACAACAGCTTACGAATCAACAAGTCGTTCTAGTTGTGAAGTTTAAGTCTCGCTGTGACATAAACGATTAGGACATCCATTTTTGGGTATTTGCAAATAATATTCCTAAGTTGTTTTCAGAACTTGATATATCTAAATTTCATTGTGAAGCATGTGAGCTAGCTAAACATCACCGAGTCCCATATTCGTTACGCATGAATAGAAGTGTACTTGCTGTTGTACATAGTGATGTCTGGGGTCCTTCACGTGTCATTACTGCTTGTGGTTTTCGTTGGTTTGTTACTTGTATTGATGGTTACACTCAAGTTTCTTGGGTTTACTAATTGAAAGATAAAAGCGATGCCACGTTGTCTTTAAGAACTTTCATAAGTTTGTTCTTAACCAGTTTAACAGAAAAATTCAAGTGTTAAGATCTGATAGGGGTAGTGAGTATCTAAAGCAAGGTCTTTCCTCTTACTTCTTGGATCATGGGATTGTCCACCAAACTTCCTGCACTGATACCCCTCATCAAAATGGAGTTGCTGAGTGAAAAAATCGTTGCGACCTATTAGAAATCACTAGGTGCTTGTTGTTCCAAATGAATGAACCAAAACAAGTATTGGGGTGATGCTGTCCTTACTGCAGCACAGTCGAGTTTTGAGTTTTCAAACACCTAGTGTTGTCCTTTCTCTTGGTCTCTCATATCAACCTCATGCACTTGCTCCGGTAATTTTTTTTGGGTGTGTTTGTTATGTTCATGTCCATAAACAAGATATGAGTGAATTGGATCCAAGAACTCTCAAGTGTGTTTCCTTAGGATATCCAGCTACTCAAAAAGGCTACAGGTGTTGTCACTCTCCTACGGGAAAGATCTATGTATTTATGGATGTAACTTTTGTGAAAACCAAGCCTACTTCTCAGGGTATTCAGAGGCTTATCCTCAAGGAGAGAATAGAATATATCATGAAGATTAGCCTTGGTTTGATATTCCTCGTTCAGTACCTAAGGAGAGGGGTACTCCAGTAGTTATGGCTCCTTAACTTCAGGCTACTCCTCAACCTCAGGTTATTCCGCAGCTTCAGGTTTACAAACGAAGAGACAAGACCCCTTAGGTAGCAAGTAACTCTGCACAAGAACCTTCTACAATTCCTGCTGAAACAACTTTAAGAGCAAGTGAAGATGATGTTTCTGCTGGTGAGTCCACAAAAGTTGTGGAAGATAGATATCTTACTCGATATGGTTCAATTTCAAACTTGTATCTTCTCATCGTCTGTCACCCTCTTATGCTGCTTGCAGATCAATTATCATTTGTGACAATTCCCACAAGGATTGAAGACGCTCTTGCTGATCCAAAATGGAAGCAAGCTATGTTGGAAGAAAAGAAAGCTCTAAAAGGGAGTTTTACATGGGGATAAGGTCGAGCTACCAGAAAGAAAGAAGACCGTTGGTTGCAAGTGGGTATTCACTATAAAGTACAAGTCCGATGGAACTATTGAAAGATACAAAGCAAGATTAGTAGCCAAGGGCTATACTCGGACTTATGGAATTGACTATCAAGAAACCTTTGTTCCTGTTGCTAAGATGAACATCATTCATGTCTTGTCATCTTTGGCAGCAAACAAGGATCGGTCACTTCAACAGTTCAATGTAATGAATACTTTTCTTAATAGTATTTGGAAGAGGAAGTATACATAAACATTCCTCCAGGATTTCAAACAGTTTCTAGTGAAGGAAAATTATGCAAGTTGAAGAAATCTTTTTATGGTTTAGAGCAGTCTACAAGAGCATGGTTTGATAGGTTTACCCAAAGTATGTTAAGATATGGATATCGTCAAAGTCAGGCAGATCATACCTTGTTCCTCAAACATTCACGGAATGGAAAAATCATCTTGCTTATTGTCTATGTGGATGACATTGTAATGACAGGTGATAATATGGAAAAAATGGGCATGCTTTATAAAAGGGGATACCAGCATTAGCGAGGGTAGTACCATTTGAACGATCCGACGGTCAGGATATGTAACGGTATCACCCCGCCTAAAAGGGACAATCAGACTGGCAATCAATTTAAAAGAACAAAAAATAGAATGAGGGTCGAAAATTTGGCACTTACAATGTGACATCTGGCAAATCCGGAGATGGTCAATGAGACAACATATCCACAAGACAAGCTAACAAGGAACTTTCAAGAGCTACTATTGTATAGCAGGGAAGCAAAAGATTTGAGACCAGAACCCTAATTAAACTGATATCAAGTTAGCTTAATAATAGTACTTTTTGCTTCTGATTTGGATAAACCCTAGCTCCATAATCAGTTGGATTATGGACTTTTACAATATAAAATGCATACCAGAAATTCATTTGCATCGTCAGACTCACACCACCCTAAGCCCACAATCATGGTCCCAACCATCCACATGGTTCCTGGGTACTTTCTGCCTGGCAACACCAGGGCCTAGCATTGACATCCCAACATGCAGGGTGCTTCCTAATCCCTTTTCCTCATCACAGTTACATATGATTTCTAGTACTGCACCTCTTAATAATCCTTCTAAAGCAACCTTAAACCTTAAACTGTAATCTAGGATCTCCAGTCTGATGCTCATATCGCCCACAAAATGTGTGTACAATGACGATAAATACAATAGACTGATACAAGCACGGCAAAATGTAGAAGAGGTTTGCAATAAAAAGTAAAAATCTACGAGAAATTTTATCCAACAGAGAATATGTAATGAGCTACTATATCCAGTTATGCATTAATAATGAAAATGGTTCTGTAACTTCTTGAACATTTATTGGACTAATACTGAAATCACGTCGACAAGGTTTTGGGTGTTCATAGAGAAGATGACAAGATCATATCTTCAGATCATGGTGAGTATTAAAAAGGAATTTCCCGGAGAACTGTCAAACAGACTCCAATCAGAAATGTTTCAGCAGGGAAATTTCTGTAATCAATGTCTATGAATTTAAAATCTCACTTTTTCCCTACACTTGAATTTAAGTTACTCAATTTGTCTTGGGATCCATTTGTCGAGGAAAAGAGACATTCCCCAACAGAAATACGGCCTTCATGAACCAATCCAGCTTATTAGCACTTGACGTAGAGGCCAAAGTATCCAAAACTTAAGCAAAAGGAGTACACAAAACAAGTCTCCATCTAGATAATCTATACGCATATAACAAAACCTTATTCAAAATCACCAATATTTGTTTTAAACTTTTGCTCAAATACTAACTTTAAAACCCTAACAATACCAAACACTATTATACAAACCTAAATGCGAATTAATTTTATACCATAGTGGATCATATCTTAATCGGGGATCTTAGCAATCAGAAATTAGCAAACCCTGGAGTAACCAGTGCAACTTTTTTTCAGATTAAGTAAAACCAAAATCCAGGGAAATCAAATTGCCAAGATGAACGAGAAATTGATAGAGACGAGGGTTGGGAGAGAACATACCTTGGTGAACAGATTGTTGCCGAGAGAAAGAAACACTTCACTTCTTCCTGCTGTCCTGCAGCTAGCTACTCTTTGGAGGTGGGATTCATTGTTTACTGAAAGAATGAGAAAAGAAAAACAGTAGAGAACTTATGCCTGGCATTTTTAAGGACCACTCAAAAGGATTTAGGGGCCATTGATTTATACCCATACAAGGACACTAGCTAAGGAATACCTTATAGGAATTTGAAGTTATCTTTGTCCTTCAACAAAAAAAAAAAAGAACAAAATCGGATTTCAACTTCCTTCATTTGAACTCTTCTTCTTCAATTCATCATCGTCGTCGTGAATTGTTGCTCAAAGTGATGAAGAACTCGACGAACGCGAAGCCGCGGATGTAGTTGGTGGTGGCGAATCTGATAGCCAAATACTCCGGCAACTTCAAATGGCCCCAATTAGATAAGATTCTATCATATTTTGGGTTTATGTCGCTCTAATTCGACGAATCGAAATTCTAAGGTTCTCTGATTTTTCCCAGATTCGAGAGATATGCATGATTTTTAACTCCCGAATGTAGTCATGTTCTTCATTTCTCAAGAACATCGGCAGTATTCGGGAGATAGAGTTATAGATTAACTTCTGAATATTGTTGGTCATATCTTCATGTGAAAAAAATGGATATAATCGGTAGATTAAAGAATTTTTTGACTTCCGAATATATTGATGTAGAGACACAACAATCGGAAATACACTAACTACCAAATATATGTATTTTGAAAAGTTCTCAAAACTGTGATTTAGACAATATCCCATTTTGGGGCCAGTATATATTCGGAAGAGAATATAATATTCTGTTCTTCCGATTGTAAAATGTTGAGACTGAAATAGTTTTGGGGCCATATATCATTCGGTAGCAAATATTATTAATGTCTTCCAATTAGCCAACATACATTCAGAAGTTTATGCAAATGCAATATCTTCCGATTATTACAAGTTCAAAACCAGAAATTTTTTGGTTTTTCAAAAATTCTGATTTTTGGGCCATTGTACATTCGGAAGTTTATACAAATGCAATATCTTCCGAATATGTTTGTTGCATAACAAACCATGCCATGGCTCTAGGTGGTTCCAAGAGGCGCAAACCTAAGGATTTTTGAAGGTTAGCCAACATACTTTCTGAAGTTTATGCAAATACAATATCTTCCGATTATTACAAGTTCAAAACCAGAAAATTTTTGGTTTTTCAAAAATTCTGATTTTTGGGCCATCGTATATTCGGGAGTTTATTCAAATGACATATCTTCCGAATATGACTGTGGCAGATCCTACCATGTCATGGCTATAGGTGGTTCCAAGAGCCAGTTTAGAAGGTTAGGCAACATACATTCGGGAGTTTATGTAAATGATATTCCCTCCGATTATTACAAGTTCAAAATTTGAAAAATCTCTGTTTTTCCAAAATTCTGATTTTTGGGCCATCGTATATTCGGGAGTTTATTCAAATGATATATCTTCCGAATATGATTGTGGTTGATCCTACCATGCCATGGCTATAACTCAAAAACGAAAAGAAATGAAAAATGAAACAAAATTCATTCAAATACTGTACCTACTACATTCAGACACATGCTTCTTATCTTGTCTACCGAATGCATTCGGAGGATAAAAATAATATATTACCTACCGATTATTTAAGGGCAATTTTGCCATTACGAATTACGCGGGATAAGGGTTGGCTACATTTTAGGTTCAGGTGATCTTTTTTGTTTTATTGTTGGCCCCTAAATCCTTTTGAGTGGCCCCTAAAAATGCTAGGAACTTATTTAGTGCGATTATAATTTTATTTGTTTTTCCACAAGTTCTTTTTTTCTTTTTTTTTTTACGATTTTGCTTATTGCAGGAGCTGCTGGATCATGTTACCAACTTGAGATGTTTCATTTGCAAATTGTTGTTTCTTTGAAGCTCATCCATATTACATAGTGGCTTGTAATGCATAACAAAACAAATTAGTCTTAGGTTTTAGTACACATACATTTTCTAAAATACGATGAGGACACACATTCAGAATGCCCACTACTTGGTTATGTTATTTATAATTTCACATCAAGAATTCAACAGTTTGAAGATCGACAGGAATCCTAGTTTCCTTGCCACCCTTGATAGCATTCAAGTAACTAGGATCATCTTCAAGATAAGCTTTCATAAAAGCAACCATAATTCCTCCCACAAATTGCCTCATAGGTTCTCTAGTTTTCCCATTTTTACAAGTACAATAACTGAGTTTCCCTCTTATGCCTTTAGTTTCATCATCAAGCATGTCTGTATGTCCATAATCTTTCACAACAAAATAACAAGCTGGTGCTTGACATTCATTATAAAAATCTTCATGGTTTACACCTTTGGGAGCACAAGGAGGGAAAAATCTGTTTCTCTTGATTTCTCCGAGCCCAGAACCAACAACTAAAACTGCCATGTCTAGATCAAAAGACTGAGGAACATAGGTAAGAACGGGTGGAGGAGTTTGTTTTCCTTTGTCCATTCCATCTACTGGATCTATACCCATTAGAGCTGAATACTTGATTGTTGAATTAGTACCATTACTAGCTGATTTATTAGTTGAACTGTACGATAAGGCCAGCGCAAATGCAACTTTACCACCCCTGCTATGACCGGCAAGTGCTGCTTTTGTTAGATTTGGTAGAACTGTCGGTGGAAGTACGCTACTGAGTCCATCTGATAACCATTCCGTTATTGCTGCAGCTGACTTGATTTCATCACTAGAATCTGGTCCTGCACAATTGTATAACTGCATATACCAAACAAGCAAAAAAGAGTTGCATAAGAGTTCATATGAACATGTATCTGCAATTCCCTTAACAAGAATACCTATACATATCAAGTGATGATTACTTGAAGAGCTTAAACTTACCTGAGGGGCAACAACGATGAAACCATGTGAAGCAATGTGTTGGATAAGCTGTGAATAGAAAGAGTTGTAGAGAAGAAAACCATGTAAAAATACCAGTACGGGGAATTCTCCTTCTTCTGTAGGGGTCGCAATTAAAAGAGGTTTTGTTAAAGGGTGGCTATGTAACGATGACGAAGAAGATGTCGTTCTTGTACAACTTTTGGGATCGACTTGAAGAACACACACTGTGTACCTTCCCAATTTGAAAATATTTCTGGTGGAAGAAGAGGAAGAGGACATGATTAATGTTTAGTTCTATGTTTTAGTAACAGTGTACTCCTGCAATTTATATTTCATGCAACTCTTTATTGATCTAGGATAAGGTTTTGTTACTTGTCTCCATAAGAACCTCAGCCTTAAAAGTGTGTTAAAATTCTTTACACGGGAACTAGTAAATTACCTGTCGGCCTCTTGAAACCGTAAGTATTTTCGTGAATTTTTTTGGCGCGTGTGCGTGATTCTAAATAGCTGTTTCTTTTTTAAGGAAGAGGAAGTACACACTTTATCTATATCACATTTTATCTAGCTAAGCTGGTCATCTCCGTTTCCCAAAGTTTCATGCGTTCCAGAAGGTCCCAGGTTCGAGCCCCCAAAGACGTAATATTGCAGAAATTAACATGGAAGGTAGAGTTAGCTTGCCCCCTTGTGACACAATCTCAACCCCACTATCCGCTTCGGTTCCCTTGGCTAGGTTACCCATGAGACTCGCTGGTAGGCTAGCACCGCAACCTGTTCAATTAACGTAGTAGTATGTTGTTGGAACTTAGCTTGTTAGGCTTCCAACTAGTTAATGTAATACTCTTTTAATAAAAAGTTTTAAAAAAAATAATAATAATATGTGTGTGTCCACCACCAGCATCCAGTCCATCCATAGGGGAAATGCCGAGAACGAGAGCATCAGCAGGTAGGGGGTTTTCCTCTGGAAGATTGGCCAATACAACTGCAGGCAGTTCGTCGGTATCTTCTATCGCAGGCCGATCTGCGAACTCTCAAGAAGCAGCTGTCTGTTCTGATAATAAGCCAGATGATGATACTCACTGCCATTTCCCTTATAAAACCTTTGAAGGGTGTCAGGGTGGTGTGCTTGTGAGAGGATACGTAAAGAATTCAATTTTGAAACATATACAAGATAGGAATTTATCTATTCATGATGGTACCTCTGTTTGCAGAGAGAGAATACGCGCGCATAGTTCTGTCTATAAAGCCTGGGAAAAGTTGTTAAAACAACTAAAGATGTGGCTGTGCTTTCCATGTATGAAGTGGTTCTCGTGGAAGAGACCATGTCGAGATCATCCAGGTGGAGTCTTACTTGGACCATTCAATGGCAGAGGTGCGAACTTCATACTGTATGGTGTTGATAAACCAAACCCACAGGATGGTGACTCTACTACCCACATCGATGGTGCTAACGATGAAGATGAATCAGTGAGTATTTCTGTTCAGATGCTTGACCTCATCTTTCAAAAACAGATCACTACAGTGTCATGTACCCCACCACTTTGTAGCCTTAACTTTTCCAGAACTCTCAAAGCCTCTCTAGACAAAGTTATTCTCCAACCCTCTGATTTATCCTCGTGGTTACAATTGCTCCTCTTGCCTACCTGCACTCTCGGCCTCTATGTACCTAAAAGTACAATGGAGGAGAGGTCAGGCAATCGAAAAAGACTACAAACAGGATCAATTAAATCAAGCCCTGGCTAAATGGGGAGAACCTAATGGGTGCATGAAGTTACTTCAGAATGTATTGGAGGTTCATAAGGAACTTAAAAGAAGCAGGCACCGCAGTAAAAAGAAACTTCACCCTAACACGCAAGCCTGCAAGAAGAAACTCAGTTATGGTCATTATCAACTCCCATCAGAATTCTCTCTCTTCTAATGGTGTTTCTCCTCCCAATGCAGATACATTACATGAGTTACAGCTGAAGCACCCTTATGCACCTCCTCCTATCTTACCTCTAGAAGACATTACAGTTGCACCTGTTTCAGTTGACGCCAAGGCTGTGTTGGCTGCCATTATAAGTTTCCCAAAGGGTACATCATGTAGCAGAGACGGACTCAAAGCGCAACACCTTCTAGATGCCTTAAGTGGATCAGCTGTCGCAGTTTCTGAGGAGTTGCTTTCTTCAATTGCAGGTGTAGTGAACTTATGGTTGTCCGGAAACTGCCCTCCTATACTAGGGGAACCTCTTACACCGCTTCTTAATCCAGATGGTGGGCTTAGACCAATAGCAATTGGTACTATCTGGAGAAGACTGTGCTCAAAGTTAGATGTTGGGTCTGTCTGTGGCGAAATGGCAGCATATCTGGGAGACCACCAGTTTGGTGTGGGTATTCCTTGCGGAGGTGAGGGAATGATGCATTCTACCAACCGACTTTTGGATCTCAAAGGTACACAAAGTAATATCACTATGATGCTTATCGACTTTAAAAATGCCTTTTACTTAGTGGATAGAACAACCCTTATCAATGAGGTAAGGCGTAAGTGTCCTAGTATATCACGGTGGGTAGAATTCTGCTATGCCAAACCTGCTAGGCTGTATTACAATGAATCTGTCATGTCTTCTGCCACGGGTGTTCAACAAGGAGACCCCCTTGGTCCATTACTCTTTGCCCTTACACTGCACCCTCTAGTATGCAAAATTGCTGCACATTGCTCTTTGGATTTGCACGCGTGGTATTTAGATGATGGCACCATCATTGGTGACACTTTAGAAGTTTCAAAGGCTCTCAAGATCATACAAAGTGAAGGTAGTACAAGAGGACTGCATTTAAACATCAACAAAACGGAAATTTTCTGGCCAAACCCAGACCCTAGAAGTTTTGAGGATGGTGTCTTTCCTGCTGACATTGGCAGAGCATCTAATGGAGTTAAGCTGCTTGGTGGCCCTGTTAGTTTGGATGCGCAATTTTGTGGGGATTTGGTTATGACTAGAGTGGACAAAACAATCCAGCTCATGAACTCGGTGAAGAAGTTACAAGACCCACAATGCGAGCTTTTACTTCTTCGTTACTACGCAGGGGTATCCAAGCTCTACTTCACCTTGCGTACTACTTCCCCTCAGTTCCTTCATGCTGCCAGCAGCCACTTTGATCATCACCTATTTCAGTTCCTGCAACATTTGGTTACTGGCGATGGTGCTGGATTCGGCCCTCTATAGCAGCGGCTCGCCACTTTACCTACCAAGTAAGGTGGACTCGGTGTATATACAATGACGGATACAAGCCAATATTGTTTTTTGGCATCCTGTATCCAAACACGGTGCTTACAGGCCACCATCTTGAAGAATATGGACATTTCAGCACCTAGCATCCACTTCCAGTCGGCTCTCAATGGTTACATGCAAATGTGTGGTCTCTCTTCTTCCACATTCACTGTTAACGATACTTCCCCCAATCTAATGAAAGCATTGGCAGTTCGATATTTTGATATGATTAAGAGAGAACTACCCAACAAGTTTACACTGTCTGCAAGGGACGCATCTCTATGGCAAAGTAATAAAGTGGTTCATGCCTTGGATTTTTTGAAAGCAATACCGATAGCTGGACTTAATGAAACGTTTGGGCCTCGGCAGTTCAGATCTATACTTCAGTACAGGTTGGATGTGCCTTTATTTGGTGAGGACAGTACTTGCCCCTGTTGCAACCATGCTATGGACGTCTTCGGCGACCATGCTATCCATTGTGCAAACGAATTTGGCGGTAAATTTAGACATGATCTAGTTCGAGATGTTGTTATGGATATATATTATAGAGATGGTGTTGCAGCAAGGAAGGAGGTTGCCTTAAGTTTCTTGGCTGATGGTACCACTTCAAAGCCGGCAGACATCATGTTTTCAACTGGGAAAACGGTCAAGACACCTGTTTGGATGTTACTGGTATCTCACCCTTCTCAGGAGGAGGATTCCTCAGCTTCACACCTGGACGTGCTATATCCGCAGCCATTAGCCGCAAAAGGGCCAAATACTTAGACAAGTGCACGACTCACGGTCTCGGATTTGGAGTTTTGGCCTTTACAACTTTGGGAGAATTAGGGGATGATTTTTTTTTTTTTTTTGAATAGATTAAGAAATTGTCTTGCAAACTATGATGTTAACTACAAGATAGGTGGTTCTCTTTTTCACAGGGTATCTATTGTTATCCAAAAAGGTGTTGGAGCGCAACTTGTTGCTAGGCTCCCAACCCTTCCTGTTAATCTTGTATAATAATATTTTTAATAAAATCCCCTGGTGGCATTCTTTTTTTTTATAATAATAATAATAATAATAAATGAATGTAGTAGGCTAGCACAGCAACCTGTTCAATTAATGTAGTAGTATGTTGTTGGAGCTTAGTTTGTTAGGCTTCCAACTAGTTAATGTAATACTCTTTATCTAATAATATTATGCATATTATAAATGAATGAAATATAAAAATAATAAAAAAAAATGTAGGCTACATTGTTGGAGTTTAGCTTGTTAGGCTTCCAACTAGTTAATGTAATACTCTTTATCTAATAAAAATTTGAAAAAATAATAAAAAGAGAAAAAAAAAGTCACCGTAACATAAAACTATAATACAACAAGTGTACGTATAGAACAATTGATTAAAGAGACGAGCCACATGTAATCCCAAAAATGGTGTTATGATACTTTGTTTATGAAATGAGGTGCTTTAATTATGCTTCACCAATGGGCGAAACTAGGAACTGAACCTAAACTGGGCTTCAAAAAAATTTAAGCACACCTGGATAAATTTACCGGGACTTTCACCACAGTTTTTACTAGGCTTAAGCTAAGATTAGCTACAGACATACTTTATCTAAAAAAAACTTGTTTAGGGGTAGCTTAAGCCAGGCTAAGCCTGGCCTCTGCCTTCAGAAATTTCATCTTCATTAAGGCAAAAAAATTCATAAATGGAATAATTTGCACTAAACATCGTAATTGTAACTCATTGTAGTAGGCATTTGGTTAATTTTATCTTTAGAACATTGAGGACAATGTTAGATTTAAGTTTGGGGGTATGGGAGAAACATTTTAGTTGCATTATTAAACTCCAGAGCCTAGAAATTTATGTCTATTAAGGATGGCACTAACCAATCTAAATGGATGGAAGCATCTTGATTGTAGGAGTTGAGGACTACATCAATTGGGTCTTCAGCCAAATGAGCTAATATATCAAACCTGGTAAGCATACCAATATAATGTTTCATGTATGTACACCTTTCATCATCCACCACGTGTACAGAAAGAGACACGTGGAAGGCATGCAAAACAAGATATCAAAACATGATAGCAAGCATCTCATCAGAAGATGCCACCAGTCAGTAGATCTGACGGTCAGGGACAGAGGATCACAGAGGTATGATGGCTCAGAGGAGCACCGGATAACACCCCTTGGGTGTTATCGCACCCAATCCCGAGGAAGATCCCAGATCAACGGCCGAGAGGAAGTTTGGCTGACACAGATGTGACAAGACAAAGAGACACTTGTCTGACACGAGCAGACATCCATCTACCCACATTAAATACCAAAGAGATATACACGTGTCAATCAGCTCGTGGAAGAGGCGAGGATAATCCTTCGTATTCAAGCTCAGGCCGCGGCATATGCCGAAGACCTCTGCGTAATAGGCACAAAGCACAAGAAGATAAGATTACAACGGCGCCTCAGAAATGGGACCCACGTTCCAACACTATAGATACCCTTCTCCACTAAGAGAGAAGGGGTCGACCAAGTGAGAGAAATTATAGGAGAATATAGGAGAGAGAAATATGAAGCGTAAGTAATCCCCCTACTTCCGCAGACCTATGTATACTCTAAAGTCATTCGACTATCTTTGTAACCATTCAATACATAGTGAAACACCAACCCCGTGGATATAGGCCTTAGTGCCGAACCACGTAAATCTGTCTTATTTACATTTCAGCACCTTACATTCAGCGTTAAACTTCATATGCTTTACATTTATACTTGATTCTTGGTTTATTCCTTTATATGAACATTATTTATGATAATATTCGACTAGATAATGACAAGCCCGAGGGCTTCGAGTCGATGAATCGATATAATCATCCCCGTTACGCATACGACGTACAATTCTAGAATTAGGATGTATGCGAATATTGTTTGTGAACACGTGGATGGCTTCGTGATTTATGTGTTCACAATCTGGCGCTAGAAACAGGGACTTTGTCCCGGTAAAAGATTTATCTTATCCTGTGATTTCACCTTAAACGCGCATTATGGTTGTGCCCTATTCTGGGTTCAGCGTGCTTTCAAAACCTTTTTTATTCTGGGTTCAGCGTGCTTTCAAAACCTTTTTTATTCTGGGTTCATGGTCTTCATTTTCACAAACACCATTTCAAAGCAGACAAACCCACGGCTATCTATCACAGATTTGCACGTGAGGCGTTTTCCTTTTAAAACTAAGACTTAATAATCCAGATTCATGAGTTCTCGCGACGGATCGGCCTTTTCAAGAGTTTTCTTTTTCAAAAGTAATCTGAAAACAAGGTCCATGATTGTTTATTAGAAGATTTGTATTGCAAAAACTAGACCGATGAAGTCTTTACATTTCTCTTTTATTAAGGCCCTTGGGCAGCTCATTTCCTTCTATTCCAATAATCTTGCGGATACGAATGGCACTAACCCGATCCTCGTGGATATCTTTGGTTCTCTTTATTTATTCCCATATGCAGAAAAAGATTAAAAATGGAAAAGATACTAGAGGCAGAAAAAACCAAAGCCTCATCAAAGGAGATACCGAGTATTACCCCGGTCATGACCCGAAGCAAGCAGAAAGGAGACAAAGCTAAAACAGCTACTCAGAGGCAGGATGTTGCGGAAATCACCTCACCTATGAACACTAACTCCATTGCATCCGCGTCTCTCAAAGCAGCAGCCACAAAGACTTTTGCGGCCCTCCAGGCTGCAGAAGCTAACAAGACTTTGGTTTCAAACCAAATCCATCAACAAAAAGAAGGGGTGGCAGAATCTATGACACATCAGCCCGCACATCCACCAGTCTTCGGAATGCCGTCAACCAACGGTCAGAATCAAACCATACCAGTGGTTTTAGTACCGCGGGTGGAAGTTCAATCGAGGGGACCAAACTTGGAGATACCAACAATTGAAGCTGATCCTCGGCCACCCTTAATACACACAGTAGACGAAGGGGGAACTATGGCCGTAGGGGTACAAGCCGGAACTCCCAATCAGGGATCAAACCAGTCCCACCGACTGATGGTAGAGCTCAAAGAATTGAAAAAGAGCCAGCAGGTCTACGCAGATGCCGTAGCTCTTCTGGCCAGGGAGAACCAAGACTTGAAAGATAGGATTGCCCAAAGCACGAAGACTAGCCAACAACTGGACGAAGCAAATTATAAAGCACCAGAGCCTAATCGAGACCGAAGAATCATCCTAGCAAACGCCGCCAGGGGAAGCAGTGCATCCGATCCGGAATATGCCTCCGAAGACTTAGACTATTATGACAGTGAAGTTCGAAAAAAGAAACGCTCAACTGAGCATGAGAACGTGGGATATTACCGCGCAATGGAGGAGATGCGTGATGAGATGATGGCTGAGATCAGGCAGTTAAAAGCCAAACAAGGCGGAGGAAGTCTTGAAGAGGTGATGAAAGAAGCTAACTCCACGCCCCTAACTCATCGCCTGGCAAATACCCCCATTCCGTTAAAGTGCCATGTCCCAACTTTTGAATGCTATGACGGATCCAGTGATCCCGCGGCACATATCCGGTATTATAATCGTATCTTAGCCCGATGGAGTCAAAACGAAGCCGTCCTCTGTAGATATTTCCCATCAAGTCTGAAGGGATCGGCTTTGTCTTGGTTTGACAACCTGCCACCTGATTCCATCAACTCCTACGATCAACTCGCAGAGAAATTCTTGAGGACCTACATGTACAACAAAGCTGTCAACACCGGAATGGATAAACTTTTTTCTATGGCAATTGGTTACAAGGAGAACACGAGGGAATACACCAACAGATGGCACAAGATCTGCCAAGCCATAGGGAGTGTGGATCCCGTAGTAAGTATCAACTGCTACAAGTGGGGATTAGACCGAATGAGTCCACTATTTGTTGAGATTCACGGAAGCGTACCTAAGACAGAAGGAGATCTTCGAATAATTATTGAGAAGTACGCTCGTCTTGAAGAAATCCAGCGTGAGAACCCGAGGGCAAAAACGCAGAGGTCTCACCGTACCAATTCCGCAGAACAAACCAGCGGGGCCAAAAGAAATAGCTCAGTGGAACGGCCTCACGAAGATAGGAAGGAACGAAGAGATGAAAGACGAAAAGACGATCGAAAATTCGAAGATCAGGTTTACACGAAACTCAATGCTAGCTACGCTCGGATCTTGCGAGAGATCAAAGGAAGGGAAAATTTGGAGTGGCCGTGGTCTAAGAGAAAACAGCCCCCAAGAACCGAAAAGTCTAAATATTACTGTGAGTATCATTGCTTCAATGGACACCAGACCGAGAAATGCAAAAACCTCAAAATAATGATCCAAAAATTGATTGATGCTGGCGAACTCAAGCAATACATACGAAAGGAGGTCACCGAGGAAAGATCCAAACGAACCAAGCAAGTCCAACTTCCAGAGGGAAACCGCACAATCAACACCATCTCGTGTTCCGAAACCGCAGGGCCCTCACTTACAGCGCAGATAGGAAAGAGTCTACGGAAGCAATTCGAAGACCACTGCGAATTATATAAGATCGATGGCGTAGAGGTGGACGAGCACGAAGAGTGGATGGACGCACCTATCATCTTCGATACTGAAGATATCGAAGAATATATGGAAGACCATAACGATCCCTTGGTCCTCACACTACCAGTGGCCGGATGTAACCTCAAAAAGATCCTCATCGACGGGGGAAGCTCAGTGAACGTTCTATTCTACGACGCCTTCAAACGGATGAAGCTCCATAATGAACAACTAATGACCTCTTATTACACTATCTACGGGTTCAATGGAGCGCCCACAAAGCCATTGGGAGACATCGTGTTGCAGGTGAACGCCGGGCCCATGAAAGTAGAAACACGATTCAGCGTGGTTGACGCCCCATCCCCCTATAACGCCATTATTAGACGAAAGTGGGTACATAAACTCAAGAGAGTGGCAGCAACTTACTACCAATATCTCAGGTTCCCTACACCCGAGGGAGTGATGGAAATCAAGGGAGATCGGGTCTCTGCAAAAGAGTGCCAGACCACTCAGGATCATATCAACAACGAACAGGAAGAGCAGAGAAAAACCCAAAGGATCAAAAATAAAGGAGCTGCGAAAGAAAAGGCCATAGACCTGTTCCTCAAGGAAACCACAAGGAAGGGCTTGACAAAAGATGATAATGTCCTTAACACAGAGGCAAGTACTCCAACAGCCAACGAAGGACAGAAACATACCAAATAGCAATTAAAGAACGTCCCAGTCCTCGGGGACCCGAAGCCGGTGTTCACACCAGTGGAGCCCGTAAAATAAATCAACATAGGAACGGAAGAAAACCCGAAGATGATCAAAGTAGGGACCATAATGGACGAAAAAAGAGAAGATTACTTAACTAAATTACTTAAAGAATACGCGGATGTATTCGCATGGAATTAGGAGACATGCCGGGGATTGATCCGAAAATAATCCAACACGAGCTGCGCATCAAACCAGGCACGCCACCTTTCAGGCAGAAAATAAGAAAAGTTGCACCAAAGTATCATAAGGCAGTAGAAAAAGAACTTCGGAAACTACTAGAAGCAGGCTTCATCAAGGAAGTCAAATACCCTACATGGATCTCCAACATGGTCGTCGTTCCTAAGAAAAATGGAGGGGTTAGGATATGCATCGACTTTACTAACCTCAACAAGGCATGTCCAAAGGACATCTATCCCCTGTCGAGCGTAGATCAACTGGTTGAAGCAGTGGAAGGATACGAAGAGCTGTCATTTATGGACAGATATTCTGGTTACAACCAAGTAGCCCTGGCAGAAGAAGATCAACTACATACAACATTCTACACCCCGCATGGCCTTTATTGCTACACTAGAATGCCCTTTGGACTTCGAAACGCAGGGGCAACGTACCAAAGAATGGTCGATGCTATCTTCAGGCCATGGATTGGTAGTATCCTAGAAGTCTACGTTGATGACATGCTCGTCAAAAGTAGGATGCGCAAAGATCACCACCAGGACCTGAGAGATATTTTCGAAGCAATGAGGAAACACCACATGAAAGTAAATCCAGAAAAATGCACTTTCGGTGTCACCTCAGGGAAATTCCTCGGATATCTGGTAACAAAAAGGGGTATTGAGGTAGACCCCGTGAAGATTCAGGCCATAGTGGAAATGCCATCTCCGAAGAATTTAAAAGAAGTGCAAAAGCTCAATGGGTCCTTAGCAGCCTTGGGAAGATTTATTGCCAGATCCTCGGACAAATACAAACATTTTTTCAATATTCTCAAAAAAGGGAGTAAGTTTGAATGGACCGCAGAATGCGAAGAAGCCTTCCAAAGAATCAAGGAACACCTGGCTTCAATTCCAATCCTGCAGAAGCCTGATCCAGATGAGGTTTTGGCATTGTACATAGCAGCGACAGAAGACGCAGTTAGCGCAGTGTTGGTCAAAACCAATACGAAGATAGAACAACCTATCTATTATGTCAGTAAGACCCTAAATTCTGCGGAAAGGAATTACACGAAGATCGAACAACTCATCCTAGCATTGGTATGGGCTACTCAAAAGCTGAGAACCTATTTCCTAACTCACTTCATCCGCGTCCCATGCAAAGCACCACTGGAAGCAGTCCTCAAAAGCGCGGGAAAAGTAGGTAGAATAGCCAAGTGGAACACCCACCTGGACCAATTCAACATCATTCATGAAATTCAACATTCCCAAAAATCCCAAGTTTTGGCGGATTTCTTAGCAGACCTCCCCTGGACAACGATGAAGAGATTAGGGGAATACCAGAAGCCGACGAGGAAAGCAAGGATCCAGTTGATGTCCTCGAACCCGCGAGTCAAAGACAATGGGAAGTCTTCGTTGATGGTTCCAAAAATAAGGAAGGGGCAGGAATAGGCATTGTCATCACCACCCCAACTGGAGAAAGGATCGTACAGGCACTCAGGTTAGAATTCAAAGAGCATACTAAAACATCGTCGAATACGAGGCAGTCGTACATGCCCTCCGCTTAATAATAGAGATGGGGGTAACTGATGTAAGACTGACAAGTGATTCGCAGCTTGTCATACGGCAAATAGGGCTCGAATACAATGTGTACGACGACACCCTCTCAGCTTACATGGCCTTGGTCCAAACATTGGCATCACAAATTCCGAACATCAAGTTCCGGCACTTATGCAGAAGGGATCTCAGGCACGCGGATGCCCTAGCATATATATCATCCATGCTGAAGGACAAGAGTATCGAAGCTATCAAAATAACAAGGGTATACGAGCCTTCGATTGCATCACAATTTTCCTTTGCTACAAATCAAGATACAGTGGAAGAAAATATCGAAGATCAGGTGGGAGAAGACATCCGTGACGATTTTGACGAAGAAGATATCCTGTCAAGAGCAAATCAAGACGAAGATTTCAACAACGAAGATGATTGGAGAATGATGATCCATGCGTTTCTCAAGGATGGAACCTTACCCGCGGATCACAAACAAACCAGGAAAATACTCTCCAAAGTAGGAAGATATGATCTTCGGGATGGGATCCTGTACAAGAAATCTTTCCTCGGACCGTTACTACGTTGCTTATCCAGGAAAGAGGGGCATCGAATTCTAAACGACATCCATTATGGTGACGCAGGGAATCATAGCGGCATGAGATCACTAGCCGACAAAGCAAAAATGCAAGGATATTACTGGCCCACAATGATACAAGATGCTGCAAGAATGTCCCGACGATGTGAAGAATGTCAGCGTTTCGCCAAAAAGATACACGCACCAGCAACAACGTTGAATTCTGTGGATAGTCCGTGGCCATTTGCAAAATGGGGCATAGATATCGTTGGGCCTTTCATCGAAGGATCAGGGAAAAGACGATTTTTGATAGTAGCCACGGACTACTTCAGTAAATGGGTGGAAGCCAAAGCCTTAGCCAGGATCAGAGACGTGGACGTGTTTACTTTCATATTCCAAAACATTATTTGCAGGTTCGGCATACCAGCGGAAATCGTGTCCGATAATGGTAAACAATTACAGGGGAAAAACATAGACATGCTCTTCGACACTTTCAAAATAAGGAAAAACAAGTCCACCCCCATATACCCTCAAAGCAACGGAAGCTACTAACAAGACCCTCGCCCTTATCCTCAAAAAGCAATTAGACGAACACAAGGGGCGATGGTGTGAACAGCTACACAATGTATTATGGGCATACAGGACAACACGAAGATCTGCCACTGGGGAGTCCCCATTTCTCCTCACTTATGGAGCTGAAGCAGTCATCCCAACAGAGATCCTCATGCCAACCACAAAGACCGAAGCATGGGAGAAAAATCTCACAACAGACATGATGTTAGAGAGACTGGACGACCTGGAAGAAGGAGGGAAGCAGCATTGCAAAAGATGGAAAATTATCAACGGAGACTAGCGAGAGAGTACAACAAAAAGGTTAAGCTTCGAAATTTTGTAGAAGGGCAGTATGTGCTAAGAACAATCCCGCAGTATCAACGAGAGAAGAAATGGGGAAAGTTAGCACCTACATGGGGAGGACCTTTTATAATACACGACATTGCGGGAAACGGTTCCTACTATCTTCGCAATCTGAAAGGCGAGGTCCTCCGGCACCCTTGGAATGCTAAATGGCTCAAACCGTACTACCCATAGGAGCAGCAGCTTTGCATCTGCGTGAAGAATACCAGAAGAAGAAGGCAGCGTAACCGCTTTACATGTTTCTATCTCTGGACGAGAGAGTAGCAGGCCTCAACCTATCAATCAAACAAACTTTTTGGGAAATCTTCAAGCAAACGAAATGGTCAAAAGGCCCGCTGGTGAACGCATGTACATTACATAATAAATTAACAATATTGGGGAAAGTAGTTAATCTACAATCTCTCAGGGCTCCCCTATCAGTGTCTATGAGTGTAAGACCAGGGGGAAGGCACCCAGCAGAAAGAGATACCCAACCAATTTTAAGGCAGCGGGTCGACGGAATGGGTGCATGTAAATATTTCAAATAAGCATTCCATATCCTAGAACGCTGCCTCGGCCCCCACCGTTTGGGAATCCTCTGGCCCAGGATTCGCCAGCGGGGTGACAGGTCTCAAGACGATCACGAAGGTATTTACCTTCGGTGTCGCACCCAAACACTCTCAACTTTTTACAAAGCAAGTTATTTCTAGTTTAACACTTCACAATACTTAAAATAAAAGATGAATTGATAACGCAGGTATGCCAAAAGGATGATCCATTTCATAAAGAGTTGATTACAAGATTCAGCAAATAAGATAAAGCAGGAAACACATCAAAAAATGATCCGAAATTATATAATCAACAAGGATCAACTTTCTATGACTAATAAAAGAAATCTACTTGGACGATACAGCTCCATCAACAGGGTTGTCTCTGCGAGATGAAGGTACGCTACCACCTGAAGAGGCCCAGAAGAACCAGGCAAGGGCGCGGGAAGGGGACGCGCGGATAATTCTTGACAAGACCATGTTCGACTTTAAGATCAAGTTCAATCTTATCTAGGACTTTGTTGGTCTCTTCAGCCAACTGACATCGAGCTTTATAAGTGATAACAGCGGTCCGCTGGTTGGCCTGAGACAGCAATGCAGATAGGCGTTCCGCCTCTTTGGAGGCAATCTCCGCTGCTTCCTCACGAGACGCGGCCAACCCTTTGAAATAGTTGGCTTGTCCTTCCTGCTGCACTAAGGCAGATTGAGTTTTTTAAGCTCATCATTTGCTGCGTGAAGCTGTCCCTCGAGTGCTGAAAACAAGAAATACCAAGGGGTTAAAACGAAGAAATAACAGAATCACACTCGATAAAACGAGGTTATACCTTCGACATTAGCCGAAGCCTCTTCATACTCATTAACAACTGCGTCCCGAGCCTCATCAAGAAAGTCATATTCGTGGATAGTTTCTTATAATCCGTTTGAAGGTTCGTAAGAGCAAATTGACTCGCGTCTAAGTCTACCTGCTTCATTGAATCCAAGTGACGAAGATGGTTGACTTCGTCATTCATCTCCCCCATCCTTTTATGGAGTCGATACACATTCACTTCAAGATCTCTTTCAGACTCCACTTGGCGAGCAACATCAGCTCGAGACGCTGCTAGGGCTTTACTAAGAGCACCAACCTCGGCCCTAGCATTATCTCTTTCCTCGGAAAGACGCATACTATCCCTAACCCCGGGGCCTAAGAAAGAACGAGCCTGTTGTAACTCTCCTTCCAAAAAGCGCACTCTAGCCTCTAAGTCCGAAGCATGTTCTCGAGCATCACGCAGGTTGTCACGCGTCCATAGCAGCGTACCATTAAAACAACGGTCATGATTGTACTTATTTTGCATATCAACCATCAGTGTTCGCTTTTCACGCCACTCAGCTGTTAAGGCGTTGTGCTCATCAGCACGAGCATTCCACTTTACGGCTTCGCTTTTCAACTTACCCACCAACTCTGCAATACGGGATTTCTGTCGTTCCCTTTCTTTCCGAAGCCATATCAGCTCGGGGACTCCACCCACTGAAGATAGGGTGGGGAGACAGACAGAACACCAAATACAATAGGGAATCACGAGGAGTAAAAGATCCGAAAATACGAACCTGTGAAGGACGAGACATTTCTACGAGTCTGCTCCAATTCGTTGCGGACTATAGCAAGTTCTGAACGAAGACTCTCCTCAGCGTTACCCAGCTGTTCTTTTTCCTTCAGACGCCCCTCAGTTCATTTATTTCCACTTCAGCCGCAGACAGTTCCTCTTCTCTATGACGAAGCTTGGCCTCCAACTTTAAAGACTTTGCTTTGAAGAATTGGTATAGAACATGGTTACAATGTTCGCTCCTCATCATCTATGTCACAAACAACAAACATTATTATACCAAGGGATCAGATATCACGAAGAACAATGTTCGGATATCATGAAAAAGTACAAGGATTTACCTCTAAGACACGCTGCTGGGGAAAACCGTATTGGTACCCATCAGCTATGGCCATCATATCAGCAACAGAGGAGGGAGGGTCAACCACTAGGTTAGCTTCCGAAGCTCTCAGATTCTTCTCCCACATCTCAGCAACGCGGGCTTCAGAAGACAATTGCATCATCTGACGAGTATAAGCGTCGAATTCTTCTCACCAGTGACCACTGGGGCAGGGTTGGGACGAACATCAGGTTTTCTTCTTAAGCCAAGCCAAAATGGCATCTTCACCTTCAGGCATTAGCGAGTAAGGGAAATCCTCTGAAGGAGACTCAACCGCAGACTTCCCTTGGCGTTATCTCCTCACCCGCAAGTCTCGACATTACCACCTCAGTGACCACCTGCGTTTCAGCTGCTGATCAGTGGTACTTCTTTACCAAATCCCAAGCACATCCCAATCATCATTTGGGGAAAGCAATGAGAAGTCTTCGGCAAGACCCATGGCAGCATTCACATCAAAGGATTCCCCCGCGGAATATATCCTACCGAAAGAAAATTCAGGGGAAATAACGGGCAGAGTACCCACACCAACAATATCATCGCCAACAGGGGCAATCCACCCCGCCAGTACCACCAACGGTAATATTACCCTCAGACTCACCATCACCACCCGCGGCAATTCTTCTTCTTCACCATCACCACCGCGGCAACTTCTTCTTCACCATTACCACCTTCGTCATCAGGGTGAGAAGTGTCGGTACGCTCTTCTCCATCGGACATTTCTTCATCCTCACATACCCTTCGTTTACGGACTCGTAACCTCCTCATAAACCTCAGCCTCACCGGTAACCGCAGTAGAAGATTGTTTGGGTCCAAGTTTCTTCTTCTTCGACACCTACAAACCAGTATACATCCCCAAAGGCTCATTTTTTCCCTCTCACTTCAAAAATGAAAATTATTTCAAGCAAGGAAAAAGGGGCAAATATAGAGAATATAAGAAGAAACTATACCTTGGCAGCAGCAGCACTCTTCGTTGGATGGGTAGCACCAGAACCCTCCTCCTCATCTCCATCAACGACATCAAGAGCATAAGGAAAATTCATGCCCGCGAAATTCGGACGCCAAGGACAGAAATCTCCATAACGAGCAGGAGGAGTTTCACGAGGCTTGCTATTTTCAGAAGGACGCCAACCGCGTGGACCCGGAATCCATCCATAAGCCCAAGGACCAACTACCTCAATAACAGTAGCATGCCATTCATAATCATGGTCACGCTTAATCCTTTCACGAGCAGGAAAGAGTTTCCGTTTAGCAGATCCCTCAGTACCAGGAACATACTTCAGCTTGGCATCACTCACCTCACTCAAAAGACGAATTTCACCACGGGGAGCAGCAATATTACGAAGACTAACACTCCACGGCTTACGGTTTCTGCTGTTGACATAATCCCCAAAAGAACTGTTAAAATTCTGAGGAGTGTACCACTCTCTCTCAGCAGGATTTGGAACATAGCAGGTCATCATAGTCTCTCCCTTGCTTCGCAGGTAACATTCCTTCAGTGAACGAAGATAATTCCCAGATAGTTGTGACACGGAACGATTATGAGTGTTCGTGGAAGAGCCTTCGCGACTAGCCAACACGTCATAATAAAAGGAGTCACCCGACTTATATAGGGGCAACATGAGACCCGCCTCGAAGGCTCCAACCGTAGTCAACAGATGAAACTCGTCAAACTGATACTTAGCAAGGAGCTCGTAAGTGATATCATCGTCAGGGGCATAGAAGCGAACCTCAAAAGCTTGAAGTTCATGTTTTTCCTTGAAAATATCAAGATCAATATGCTTGAAAGTGACCTTCTTCTTACCAACTGAAATGTTGCGTATCACGGGGACAGTTTCTTCTTCGTCTGCGGAATCAGAAGTATGACTCAATTCAGAAGCTTTCCTTTTAGAAGGAAGATTTTTAGACGGATCAACTCTCGACATAGTACCCTTGGAGTACTTCCCTTTGAAAGAAACCGAGGGAGGAGGCGGCAAATATTTCTGCGGAGGCACTGAAGGAGGAGTCATTGAACGAAGGGGCGGAACATCCACTATTTCAGTACGAGGAGGAGGAGCCCGCGTACTCCTAGAGTCATCACGAGGAGGAGCCTGCGTACTCCTAGAATCTTCACGAGGACGAGAAGGGGCGCGGTTAACAGCATACCTAGATCCAGAAGGACCTATCGGCATATCCCCTTTCTTAGTAGGCACAACCTTCGCACCGGAGGAAGATGAAACCCTATGACCCCGAGGATCCGATTGCGAAGACTTGTAAGGACCTTCCCCAAGTGGAGATCTGTCAGAATCTCGACGTGGAGGGGATCTTGGCGGACTAGACGGCGGGGTTTGGTAAGGAGCCCGCGGACGATCAGACATATCTACAAGGAAACACAAAAACAGTTTAGAGAAGAATACGAGTAGATCACTAAAGATCAAAAAACCCATAATTGATGGTTCATCCGGATAAACATTAAAAACCCTAAGAACTAAAAAATACTCCATCTGACTCCAGGGATAATACTCAGATACAGACTCACAGACGTTGTAACAAAAAACAGGGGCAAGCATATATGCTTCGACATGTATGATCTTCATCGCAAAACCAAGAATATAACAGCAGGAGACAAACGGGTAGATACATAGATAAATCAATGATGAACAACTAATGAAAAACCCCATACCTGTATAGAAGAGGACGACAAGCACCAACCACAGTCGAAGAAAGGAGGATCGGAGATATCAAAAGATACAGGAGCAACAACAATCGAGAGCGAAAGAAACAGAAAATTGAATGCTGTTATCTTCCTCACAAGAATGATGATAATAAATGACTAAAGAACAAGAATAGAAAACAAGAAGAGAATGAACACTGACAAGAAGAGGATAAAAGTTTTTTTTTCACATTCTCTTTCCTATTTATGAAGCTAGAGAAGACAATAACTGCTCCTCGTACCAAGGAGCAGTTACGGGGAAAGTTAATGCAAAGTGGGAAACGTGTAGGACTACCTTTCTTCTTCAAAATTGCAAAATACGCCCAAGTTAGAAGAAGAGGGGCAAATTGTATGTACACCTTTCATCATCCACCACGTGTACAGAAAGAGACACGTGGAAGGCATGCAAAACAAGCTATCAAAACATGATAGCAAGTATTTCATCAGAAGATGCCACCGGTCAGCAGATCTGACGGTCAGGGACAGAGGATCACAGAGGTATGATGGCTCAGAGGAGCACCAGATAACACCCCTTGGGTGTTATCACACCCAATCCCGAGGAAGATCCCAGATCAACGACCGAGAGGAAGTTTGGCTGACACAGATGTGACCAGACAAAGAGACACTTGTCTGACACGAGCAGACATCCATCTACCCACATTAAATACCAAAGAGATATACACGTGTCAATCAGCTCGTGGAAGAGGTGAGGATAATCCTTCGTATTCAAGTTCAGGCCGCGGTATATGCCAAAGACCTCTGCGTAATAGACAATGACAAGCCTGAGGGCTTCGAGTCGATGAATCGATATAATCATCCCCGTTACGCATACGACGTACAATTCTAGAATTAGGATGTATGCGAATATTGTTTGTGAACACGTGGATGGCTTCGTAATTTATGTGTTCACATTTCCTAACAACACCAGTATGTTTATCAGATTCTAATATCATAGAACCACCAGCACCAATCCAGTGACCAGGTGGTGCAATTATAGGTACAACCACAACATTATTAGCTACAAGTGCATTCATGGTGTGAGCTAATGTTGATGTATATGTCACTTCTACTAATCTCTTGTTCTTGTTTTGAAGATGATGATCACATATCAAATCGTTTGTTTTAGCCATTCAAGTTCGTCACTGAAGCTGTTCTTGCTTATGTCTATTGACATACCTTTTTCCATTGTTGTTGTTTCTTGTTCTTGTTGTTGTTTGATGATTCTAGCTGGTGAGAATAAGTGAAGTGAAAGGAAAATGGGATGCAAGATAACGATGAGGGGAAGGGTTTAAAGAATTAGGCACAGGTAACCAAGAAAAGGAAAAGAAGTAAATGTTTCGAGATTAGTGGCAAGTGTTTTCATGAAATGTCGTCACGCGTTGATATCCTAAATGATCGTGTATCATCTGCGCCCAAGTATGATGATGACAAAGCCTATGAAAAGGTCTAAAGGATTAATTGGGTTCAAAGGAAGGAATTCTAAAAATCCATTAAGAGAAGTCAAGTCTAAGGGGTAGATTAAAAAGAGTCAAGTTTAGAAAAGAAGGAATGGTATGTTTGTAAATACTTCTAGAAGAATGGATTTTTAGATAAGATTAAGGAAAAAAATGGCTATATAAGGAAGAGACTGCACTAATTAAATTAAGTTTTATTCTCCCCATGTTAGCATGTCCTATTGTTATTAGGGTTGGATCACTACCTATCTATTAACATCAGGCTAGAATGAGCCATCTTCAAAATATACTTGAATGTATCATTAGATTACAATAGAAGGCCTCGACGGCCATAATAAATCGTTGGAAAAGCACGTGGACACAAATGCAGTTGGCTTGAACTCGATACGAAAAGAAAAAAATACTTAAAACATTAAATAACAGAAAAGCGATAGTATTTACCGAATTTGTCCATGTTTTATAGACGAAATATTAGTTGTTATTTGTCCATCTATATATGCCAAGTTGTAATTCTTAGATGGTTTTTTTTCGCATATGCCCCTATTTAATAGTAGTAATACACTAAAATTAACTCAATGCTTCTAGTTATACTTTTCGTCAAAAGGTGTGTAAGGGGTATAATAGGAATTTTTATATATTTACAAAATTCATGTACTCCGTTCGTCATGAGCTTTTCCTTTTAAATTTTTGTCCCTCCAAAGTTGACCTTTATAAATATGCAAAGCCCAAAATTACCCTTTTAATGGATTATTGTTATTCAGTCTAATTTTAGTATATGAAATATGTATAATTTGATAGCCATTTTTATATTTCTTAAGCATGTGTTTTAAGGAGTAACACACTAAGGTGACCAAATTTGATACACAAAACCATTTGAAATAAAAATGACACAAAAACCTCCATTTCCACTTATAATTTTTTGTTTTTTTTGGATCAGTAAAAAATTGGTGCTGACATGTTTCAAACTCAGGACCTGGCGTCACCACCCAGTAACTTTACCACTATATTACAGTAACACCGGCTTATAATGTTTAAATTTAGTTTTAGTAATTTTCTAAATGTTAGATTTTCCCTTACATGTTATTTTATTTATTCTTATCCTCTTATTCTACCTTCTCTTCCTTTTTCTCCTTACCCACCACCACACCAGCACCTCCTCCTAACGCCACGGCACCATGAAACCCACTACTATATCCGGATCTTCTACCACCAATACCTTCACCTCCACTTCCCCCCATCAACACCACTAACATCTCCATCACTTTCTCCTGAACCACAACCAAACCCACTACCATGTTTGGATCTGCCACCACCAACACCTCTGCCTCTTCCTTTTATCCTCTACAACCACCACCAACACCTCCAATTTGTCCTTCTATCCTCTACAACCACCACCATCACTTCCAGATCCTCCACCAACATCACCTCTGCCTCCTCTTATAATCTTCTAAAACCACCACCAACACCTCCTTCTGATGTATCATCACCAGAAAACGATGATACATCACCATTCTTGAAATTAATGTTTTGTTGGTGAAATGGCAGAATACTGTTGAAATTAAATTTGGTTCCATCAAATTTTGACAAAACTAAACAATGTCGAGATCAATGTTTTTGTTGGTGAAAATCGTAAGTTTTTTTCAAACCAAAAATTTGGTTTCATTTGGTTTTTCCTATTTTTTTATCGTGAAACCAAAGCTTTAATGTTGAAACAGTAAGTTTGTACTGATACCAAATTTGGTTTCAACTGGTTTTTTCATAGTTTATTCTGATTTGGAAGTTCGTGTATTTAGTTTCAATGTTGGTGCAATCACAATTTTATGTTGAAACCAAATTTGGTTTCTAGCGTATGTTTGCCTAGTTTTTGTTGTTCAAACTAATGTTGTTGGTGATATGGTTAGTTTTTGGTGGCGGTGTTGCTGGATGGCAGTGGCAATGGTTCGCAGTGATGTTGTTGATGGTGCTAGTAGTGGTGGTTGGTGGTGGTGGGATAGTGTTGGTATTGGTGGTGTCTATGGTGTTGATTGTTGGTGGTGCTAGTTGGTAGTTGCAGTTGTGGTTTGTGGTGGTGATGTTGATGGTGGTGCTGGTTGGTGGTAATTTGGTGGTACTGGTTGGTGGTAATGGGGTGGTACTGGTATTAATGGTGGAGATGATGTTGATGGTGGTGGTTGGCGATGGTGGTTGGTGATGGCGACAATGATAGTGCTGGTAGTTTGTGGTTTTGGTTGGTGGTAGTGGGGCGGTGTTTTTTGGAAGTGGTTTTGATTGCTGGAGGCGATTATGATGGTGGTGGCATTGGGTGATGGTGGTGTTTTTGGCTAGTGCTGGTTGGTTGGTGTTGCTAGTCGGTGGTGATTTAGTGCTGGTAATATTGGTGGTGAGAAGAGAATAAAGATTTGGCATATAGATAACAAACTAGAAGGGTAGTATAGATAGTTTCTGTCAAATGGGGGTTTTTGTGGACAATTTGTTTGCTGGAATTTTTGTATACGGATGGTGACAACTTTTGGGTCACGGACTAATATTATCAAAGGAATATTATTGGAAAAAAATACGTAAACATATCCCTCTTATTTCTTTGCCTTAAGAATTGTGCAAAATTGAAATAAGTCATCTTTCGTGGGACGGAGGGAGTATCTTCTTAATCTAAACAAATCAAACATCAGAAAACTATGACGGAAAATGTTACTGACATCAATTAGGTCATTCTCATGAATTCCTGCTATTATGCTAGTCACTTATACACATAAACAAATCAAATGACAGGTCCTGCCGCTTCACTAACTGACATGGTATAAAAAGGAATTGAAGTTCTGAATTCTGGGAATTTTCCACTCACAAGACTTAGTTCATATGAAATCAAAAGATTTGCCACATATGCACCTACCATGGGTAAGGATAAATGAAAAACTCATTGGGAAAACTGACAATTTTGCTAGTTTGTCCGTCGAAGCAGAGTCTTTAGCGAGTGGTAGAGTCTTAGTCGCCCGTAGACACTTAATTGCTCGGTGATATCTCTATTGTTCAATAGTTATATCATCCAACGGTCCAAAATAAATACCTTATAAATATTCAATTTCAACTAACACCCTATCTACACTTTCTCAGTCTCACACACCTTCGATATGCTTATTTATCTCTCACTCGCATTTCTTCTGATCTAAAACAAAACTCTTCTAATTTTGGATAGATTTCATCTGCAAGATAATACCCCGTGAGGGTATTGATTGTCGATGACTGTGAAATTTACTTGGGGACAAATTCCATACCTTAGGTATTCAAACAAATGAGATTTGTGCAAGACTTTTATGTTATTTTGTGAATCTGGAGGATCGAAGTGTCATATTCAACGATCATAAGTAGCATCATCTTCCAAATAACAACTATTTTTTGGTAATGACCCTCTTATTGGTCGGCATAACAGGTAGTGTTGGAGCACTGCTCAGTCGAACTCGCAAGTTTTGTTATCTCAAGCTTATTGTCAATGTTATATACACTACTATATCTTGATTTCTAATCTACTAAAGTCAAGTCTCAAACTAGGATTGGAGTGTGGTAGTCGAGTATCAGACATCACTGAATAACCCTCGAAGATTTAAGACTGAAAATCAAACGAAAATATTTGGAAAACTTCATCGACAAAGAGGTATGTGAATATTGAATCATCATATTTACTCACGGCATTTACCATTCTATCTAATGAGACTATATCGTATAATTTTAGTAGATTTAATATTTCAAAGAAGATATTTCGAGTCAATCTTGTCTTGATAAAATTTTCTAAATATGATTCAAGAAATGGATATTCATCGATCCTTAACAATCTTGGTTAAGAATAATTTATTATCTATGAATTATTTTAGTTTCTAGTTGATCATTTGGAAATTTCCCAAGCAATGATATTTATTATCTATGGCGATTGGGAATGTTTCAAATTTCTTAAAGAGAGTTTTTTAGAGTTATCTAAAATTCTGGACACAGGGTAGGTACACGTAGCCTGGTAATCTTAGTTCTGAAATGTGGATAGGTACGCCAACCCTTTAGGCATACCCTAAGGTTCTATTTTCGTGAATGGGAAAGAGGTACCCATACCCAGTACGTGTACCCCTGGGGTCAGAGTTTGTGAACGACTAAACGAATACCTACCCGAGTTCACAGATTGTTCCATAGGTATGCGTACCCCTACACATAACTATCCAGTATCGAACTAAGCAGATGCTCATAAACAATTTTCACAAATATTTTTGGTATTATTACAACTCTCATGAACACTACTAAGACAACTTTATTCAATAAATCACTCTGTATTTGTGAATCATAGTTTAAATTTGAGTGTTGATGAACACGACTTATGCTTGAAAGCCCATAAGGCATGTTTTCCAATACGAACCATCATTATACACGGTTCCAGAACCATGGACCATAGTGTTGTGTAATTTTAAGGCGGACTTCTCACATGCTTACATGAATTCCTAAAAAAAGAATTTCATTTAAACTGAGAGTATTTGCATGAATCTCAAGTTATCTTAGCTTGAATTTGTTAGAGCATAGCTCGGTTGAACCCTCCAAGCGTTGGTATGTCAAGGTTGGTTGTCATATTTTAGTACCAAAACTCATCTAGAGTCGCTTGATTAAATATTAGAGTCAACTTCATTTAGGTTAGACTAGAAATTCTAGGAATGTTGAGATGTACAAGTATTACTCCGAAGACCTGAAGAAAGTGAAGAAGTAACGACTGCAACGACAACATCATCCTTCCTCTTGAGGTTAATAATATTGACTTGATCTTGTTTCCATTCCTAACGTATCTTTCAAGTCGTTTTAGGTTGAAAACATAACATGCGAAGATATATACATATGAAACTAGTGTTAGACTAGGTCATAATAGTATGATAAAAGTATTAAGGAATTATATTTTATTGAATATTTTGATTGATCAATACAAGATGACTAGGTAGAACCAATCTTAACTTTGGTTGAGAGATGAGGTATAACCGGTTATATCCTATGATATGTAGCTATTTGTAATCGGTCACAAGTTACTTTGGAAATCAAGGTGTGACCAATCACAAGCTACATTGGAGTGCAAGTTGTAACTGGATCACAAGTTACTTTGGAATCCAAGGTATAACCGGTCACAAGATGAATTGGAAAGTTAGTTGTAATCGGTCACAAGCTACCTTTGGGAAGCAAGGTGTAACCGGTCACAAGCTACTTCGGGAAGCAAGGTTTAACCAGTCACAAGCTACTTTGTGGAGCAAGGTGTAACCGGTTACAACCTATCTTGGGAATCATGTTATAACCGGTCCCAACATATTTTGGAGTGGTAGGTATAATCGATGCCATGAGCAAAACCAAGTTTTCATGGTTCATATATTTCTTCATGATGTGTGTGAATTAGGGTTTAGGGTTTGCCAAGATGAGAAGCTTCTAGATGTCAACATTATTTGAACATGTTCACAACTCATATCATTAATTGTTCAAATATATTCCTTGATACTCAAGGTGATCCCATACCGAAAAACTGAAAAGCATTAAATTATGATTTTCATCATATATGTTTTAATTACCAGCAATTAAAGCATATCCCCTGAAAAGTATTATTAGTTAATGTGCTAGACTAATAATTGAAGTTTTTTAAGGGAGTTTTCGGAAATATGGTTTGGTAATTAATTGGAAATAGGAAAACCGAGATTAGGTACTTTAATGTTAATATCTTGAGAATATTTTCGTTTTTGGAATTTCCTTGTTGTCCAAACAACCTTGGTCTATAAATACTTGAGTTTGCATTTCTTGCAAACTATCCTAAGAGACAGGCAAACTTCACTCGTGTAGTTTCTGGTTGAGTCGTCTATTCGAAGAGGAAAGTACCCTAATTAGGCGAATCTCTTACGACCGCTCGTTTAAAGACTTCTGTGGGATCAAGAAACTCTAAGAGTACCGTTGATGGGAAACTATATAATTGTATTTGTTATTTTAGTTTTCGATTATTGATTTGATTGACTGACGGTTGTTGTAACTTTGACTGCACCTAGTTTGATTATTCTTGAGAGCCTTCTCTTCTGACATAAGGTTCACTCAAACTAGATCAAAGTACCGACGGGATCTTTAGACCCATCTTCGGATCTAAAGACATCTTGCGATAATCCATTCTTAACAGATTTCGTTCCGTGCGTGATTGATCACAAGAGGATTCAAGTTTTGTTGTGCATGTTATTGAAGGCAATGGAATATTTGAAGATAAAGAATAATTCTTATTAGTTTTTGTATCTTGTGGATTGAGTGCACAAACCTTAATCGGATGGGATCCAACTAGAATCGTGTTTATCCTTGATAGACTTGATTGACTAGTTGTGTGAGATCGACATCACCTTATAGTTTCTCTTTGAGATCTATATTGATTGATTGCAAATCTAAAGTTTGATTATTTCGGTAATCAAAGTTTATATTTATATAACCATACAAAGGAGATTATTAGTTTAAACGGAAGAGCCTTTGTCAACAACTCACATTTCTTTATAGCAAATATTGATTAGAGTGATTACCACATATTCTTTCTTTGTTGTTTGGAATACGATCCAAAGGACTTTCTACTCACATGTGTGACTCTAGAAGTCGAAGACGCGGGGATACTGAGGAAACTAAATAGATAGGGGTAGTGTACTTGGTCTCAACTATACGAAGTTGGTATTAGATTTTGTATAGCGGCTTAATTCCGAGAGTATTCAAAACTGGACTAGGTCCCGTGGTTTTTCTGCATTTGTGGTTTCCTTGTTAACAAAATCTTATTGTGCCATTTACTTTATTATTCCTCATTATAATTATTTTATTATAATTAAAGTAAATTCCACTTGTACGTTAATCCGTATTACTTAAATTTGATTCTAATAGTCTACCGGTTATTACCATAATTATTGCCAAGTAAATATTTTGTTGTTGTATTTTCTCGACCTCGTCCATAGACAATCACACAAGGGATAGGACTTAAGTTGTATAGTCTCGACATTGTACATAAACGATCACTTAAGAAACCGAACTTATAGGTTGATATCAAAAAGATTGTGGTGTATTTGGGTATCCTCGTCTTTTCAGAATTCAAAGCTACCTAGAGCCATGAAAATCTATAAATAGAGAGACTCACATAACATGATATCTTAATCCCTGCCAATTATGTATCCTAGTTGCAAACTAGAGTCTTCCTATATAACCTAGGTTTCTTATGAGAAATATAATTAGGTTACGACTTAACAACTTCACTTAGGTATTCATGAAGCCAGGTCCGACTATCTTTTACCTGATAGTTCGTGTATCCTTATCTTTTTTTTAATTATCGTGAAGGTTTGTAATCTCTGATCAGGAACGAGTTAGATAGATATCGCAAAGTTCTGTTCATCTTAGACTTTGTGATTACTCAAGATGGATATCTAAAACTCTTCTTTATTGAATTGTTTGGATTGTTCTTGGAGGTGGTTAGTAATCCAGGCTTCTCAGCTAACTAAGTGTAAGTGTCCCGGATTCGTGATGTTTGCTGTACTTTCTTTATTGTAAACAGGTTGCCAAACCTAGATCGAAAGATCAAAAGGGAAATCAAATAGGTTTATCTGTTGGGACAGATTTGTATCGAAAGTCTTCACTTAGGTTAAAGAAACTCTTAGGCTATAAAGCACGTCAGCTAAAGGAATCGATTGTGTAAAGCCTTGAAAGTTTCAAGAGACGTAAGGAGCACGACTACATTTGAATTTCGTGGAGGTTAATTCGGTCTGAACTACATTCCAGTCCGAAGTATAACAGTAGGTTATTATCTATAGCGTCTTAATACATTTTGGTGTTCAAAGTGGACGAGGCCCTTGGTTTTTCCTGCAGGCGCGGTTTTTTTCGTTTACGAAAACTTCTTGTGTCTTGTGTCTTATGTATAAAAGGAATAGCACAAGTAGTACGTAATCAATCTTGGTAGACTTATTAATTGAGATGAAAAGTAAGACTCGTTCTTGTTGAATTTGTGTCTTGAAATATAGACTACAAAATTCATACTTGTTAAAATTCGGATGCTCTTGATTTGGAGACGAGATCTTAGATATTTATTTGTGAGATCTTCCGAGAAATTTTCTACACAATCAGGTTATGGCCTTTGTTGTCTAGACATATTGATTATGGGAGAGATAGAGAAGAACTTTATATACAATTTGTTCAAGAATGTTTGATTTAGATCTACTTAAAATTGTATTAGGTTTTGTCCATACAGGTTGCCGAACGAAAAAGTTGTTAGTATACTTGGTACCCTCTCCTTTTCAATTGATATCAGAGAAGGCAAAAATTTGTAGACCTAACGAGTCAATTTTTGCGGCGATTCGAATCTATGGACAAGAGTTCAATCTCTATTAATGTATCACCAGCCTTCGATGCCAAAAATTACTTATGGTGGAAAATTACTATGCGCTCCTTCCTTCAATCTCGTTATTCTCAAACATGGGTTCTTGTTGTGAAAGGGTGTGTTCCCCTAACAGTTCGAGAAGGCGGTAAACTGTTGCTAAGGACATAACTATATACGGCGAAACTGAAATCAGTGCAGCAAAGCTTAATTTGATAGATTGAATGTTATTACCATGCCAAAAGCCAAGATCTTCAACATCATGTGTCTACGTGCAATACGTCTAAGGATGCTTGGGATATCTTAGAGACCGTATTTAAAGGGAATACCTCAGAAAAAAGGCTTCAAAACATAACTTTTGATTAGGAAACTTTCGTATGCCTGATGAAGATTCGTTTGAGGAATTTAATCACAAGTTAACAGAGATAGTTCCGAAAGGGATACCATGATGAAAATTCTGAGATCTTTGCCATCTCTGAAAAGTGGGGGTACAACAAACTCACCCAATAATTCGCTTAGCAATCTGTATGGACTAACTCCAATATACTTTTAAGAGAATCAACTAGACCGTCAGACTCAATCTTAATAAAAAGTATATCAAAGAGTTATATCTCAATTTCTCGATTCAATACTTACTCAAGCAAATAGAAATTTGCGACTCTAACTGAATACAAGAGAAATTAACTTGAACGGTACCAAAGACCAATGTTCAAGGATCAATCAACAACCAAAGGTAGGATTTACCAATTGATTGATTCAACGTACAACCTATGATATTTCAATTATATAACAAAATATAATTCCGAAAAGAAATAACACAGACACCATAAGTTTTGTTAACGAGGAAACCGCAAATGCAGAAAAACTCCGGGACCTAGTCCAGATTGAACACACACTGTATTAAGCCGTTACATACACTAGCCTACTACAAACTAACTTCGGTCTGGACTGTAGTTGAACCCCAATCAATCTCACACTGATCCAAGGTACAATTGCGCTCCTTACGTCTCTGATCCCAGCGGGATACTACACACTTGATTCCCTTAGCTGATCTCACCCACAACTAAGAGTTTCTACGACCCAAAGTCGAAGACTTTAATAAACAAATTGTATCACACAGAAAAATCTACAGGAATAGATAAATCTGTCTCCCACAGAAATACCTACGAGTTTTGTTCCGTCTTTTGACAAATCAGGTGAACAGAAACCAATTGATAACCCGGACTTATATTCTCGAAGAACAGCCTAGAATTATCAATCACCTCACAATAATCTTAATCGACTAGCGAAACAAGATATTTTGGAATAACAAACGATGAGACGAAGGTGTTTGTGACTTCTTTTCAATCTTGCATATCGGAGAAATTAATCTCAAGCCAATCTTATGATTGTACTCAAATACGATAGAAACAGCAAGATCAGATCATGCAACTACAGAGAAAATAGTTGGGTCTGGCTTCACAATCCCAATGAAGTCTTCAAGTCTTTAACCTAGAGGGTCTCGGTAGAAACCTAAGGTTAAAGGAGAATCGACTCTAGATTATACAACTAATATCACACAGGAGGTGTCGGGATTAGGTTTCCCAGTTGATAGAGTTCTCCTTTATGTAGTCTTCAAATCAGGGTTTGCAATCTAAGTTACCTTGGTAACAAAGCATTCAATATTCACTGTTAGATCGAACTTAGCTTGTTATACACAAATGAAATGCACGTCCATTTAGGTTTGTGTAACCGTACCTAAACCTGTACACCTAGTTGGTTCAACAGTAGTTAACCAAATGGTTAGCCATATGAGCACTTTCATATCAACCATATTCAACTTCACTATAACTAGTTCAAATGACTCAAAAGAACTAGTTAGAGAGTTGTTCAATTGCTTAGATATCATAGAAGTATACAAGACACAATCGAAGCAAAAACGATTTTGATTCACTCGAATCGATTCATGAACTTTATAGCCACGGTTCGCAAATATGCATTCCTTAGTTTATATAAGTTTAAGTTCACGAATAAACCGTTTTTAGAAAGTAACCCACTCAAGTATGCATACCGGTACACATACTTAAGTACCCGGATTAAGTTTGTTTTTAGTTCACAAACTCCAGCAGAAATTCACGGGACGTGAACTTCCGACAGTAGCAGACTTTAGTTCCGGTTATCCTGAGCAGCAAAGTACGCATACTTTGGTTCAAGGATTATAGACTTACACAAGTATGAGTTCACATACAATGTTTATATCCATTCAAGGTTATATATTCTAAACTCTCATTTCAATCATTAAAACATTCTTAGAGGATGTTAAATAGAGGGTATTCACACACTATTCTTCATCAAAGCGATTTTCAAGATATTGAAATAATCAACATGACTTTCGTCACTTTTAAAGATGAACTTGGCCAAAGCGAAAGCTTACCAACACATATTTCGAGAAATAGATAAGCGAGATAAACTCGGCTCGAAATAAAAAATGTGTATAATCGAAGTATATATAGCAATACGACTTTGGTCTCAAGATAGGAGATAGAGTAGATAGAATTTTGAGTGATAGATAAGTTCAAGTCTCCACATACCTTTTATTCGATGAAGTTCCACCAGTTCCTTGAATAGTTCTTCGTCTTTGTATGATGAACGTCATGGAGTCTAGAGCTCAACTACACTTTTTATCTTAGTCCGAGACTTAGCTATAAGTAGACTAGAAATTAAGACTTATAGTTTTAGCAACTAAACTTGACAAACAAGCTTGAGATGGCAACGCTTGCGAGTTAGACCGAGGAGTGCTCTAACAAGCTCGATATGAGTGTAAGAAATATGCCATCACATAAGGAAACGATCTTTCAAATCTTTCCAGAAGAATCCTTGTTGGGAAGTTAAAGATCATTGATCATGAACAGCGGATGGCGAAGGAGAAAGCTTCTTCTCTGGAAGCTGTAACTGAACCAAGTCCTCTTGCTCAAAAGGCGGTTTTTTCTTGGGATGATGAGTGTTGTGACGATCCCGACGAAATATAACCACCATGTCTATAATCACACAATGGGTCAGGAAACTCCTCAATAAACATAGAGAAAGATGTCCCGGAAAAAGATTTTATCTATCTAATTTCCAAGATGATAAAATTTCTCCTCATAATGGTAATCTTCTTCAGTGCTTCAAATGTCGTGGTTTTAGACACGTGCAAAAGGAATTCCCTAGTAAGGAGTAATATCAAGGAATAATGCTCTCGTTTCCCTTGATCGATGATATGCCTAATAAGCATGTTCCTGAAGACTATATAGAAAATTTAGCTCTTACAGCGGAAACATCTGTAGATCCTAATTTTGATTCAGATGACGAATCAGATAAGGAGATTCTTGAGTTGTTCTCTTCATGTGAAAGATTAAGAGTTTGACAAACTCAATGTGAATTTCACCCAAACCCAATCTCTGAAAGAAAAAATAGATGGATACCTTAAAGAGTCATCTACAAAGGCTCCTCTGAAGTTCTGATAAGATCTCGGCCATGCTTTTTGGTCAAAAGCCCTTTGGAAATACTAGTTGTATCCGTTTTAATAGTAACACCTCGTTCACCAAAAATCAAATACCTTCATTCTTGCAGGATCTAATAAGGATGATGAGAAAAATATTAGTAATAATAAAGGAGCCAAAACTCAAAGAGAAAACTTCTCTAAACTTTGTTCCTTCTGGGAAAGTAATGGATAAAACTCCATAGTTATATGTAGAGGATGAAACAAACTTTAAAGAACTTCACTTCTGGAGCATCTTTAGATCCACGTTATGAAAAAAGAAAATGAAGAGCATGAATGGTAAGAAATTTCCTTATCATCATAAAGATGCACACGACCTTATTGTGTCATCTAATGACACTATTGGTGGGTCTCAAACTCACCCATCACTACTTAATTGTAGTAATGCGTGCAACCTCAAATATTAGCTTGAGAATACGAGGTTTGCACAGAAAACATCATGAAAGACTATGTTATTCCGATGCCAAGGTTACTCAAGTATGTTTGTGTACAATCTTTTATGTTTTGAATAAGTTTCTCCATTTGATTTTATAGAATCCAAACTTGTATGAATCCCATTCACCTTAAGAAAAGAAGACGAAAAAAGGTTTATCTTTACTTTTTGAGTTGTGCTCCAATTAGTTAAACTACTTTGACACTGGTCACGTAACCGGCTAAGTGTGGTTCTATCACCATTGTTTTCTTCGTTCCTTCATGATTAATCAATTATGACTAGGTGCTACCACATCACTAATATTGAGTCCAAAATGTAATGACTCGGTTTGGGTATCAACCTATTTTATGCTATTATTAGAGTTATTCCTTTCTATCTAACAAGATGAAACAAATTTAATGCTCTTCGATTTCAAAATCATAAAGTTGATATTTAAACTTAATAACTCTTAAGCCAAAATTAGTCCTCTCCATGGATAGACGCCTAACATTTAATACAATTGGATAATCATAAAAGAGTGACAAGAGTTCGTATTTTAGATGTGTTAAAAATGGCTGACGAGCGGGTCGGCTCACACCTGCCCGTGTCGTACCGGTTCGCGAACTCTTATATGGAATGTTAAAAAAAAAACAGTTTCCATATTTTTATGGAATTATTTTTTTGATAATTCGCCTCTATATATGTTTATTCAAACTCCTTGAAAAATAGGAATAGAATTATGGCTTCAATAACAGTTAGAGCATTGCTCGGTCGAACTCGCATGCGTTGCTATCTCAAGCATGTTTGTCAATGTTAGTGATCAAAACTATAAGTCTTGATTTCTAGTCTACTATAGCTAAGGTCTCGGACTAGGATAGAAAGTGTAGTTAAGCTCAAGAACTCCATGGCAATCATCATACAAGACGAAGGACTACTAAAGGAACCGGTGGATCTTCATCGACTAAAAGGTATATGGAGACTTGAACTTATCTATCACTCAAAAGTCTATTTATCTCCTATCTTGAGACAAAAGTCGTTTTGCTATATAGACTTAGATTATACACATTTGCTATTTCGAGCCGAGTTTATCTCGCCTATCTATTTCTCGAAATATGTGTTGGTAAGCTTTCGCTTTAGCCAAGTTCATCTTTACCTAGTGATGAAAGTCATGACAAGTTTCAATCACTTTGAAAATTGCTTACTTTGACGAAAAATAGTTTGTGAATAACAACTATAGAATATCAACGTCCTCTAAGAATGAGTTTAGAATATATAACCTTGGAAGGATATAAACATTATGTGGTAACACATACGTGTGTAAGTCCTTATTCCTTGAACCAAAGTATGCGTACTTTGCTGCTCAGGAAAACCGGAACTAAAGACTGTCGGAAGTTCACGTCCCTTGAATTTCTGCTGGAGTTTTTGGACTAAAAACAAACTTATTCCAGGTAATTAAGTTCGCGTACGAGTATGCGTACTTAAGTTGGTTATTTTCTAAAAACTGTCATTTTTGAACTTAAACTTATATAAACTAAGGAATGCATAATTGCAAACCGTGGCTATAAAGTTCATGAATTGATTCGAGTGAATATGTTAGAGCACTGCTCGGTCGAACTCTCATGTGTTGCTATCTCAAGCATATTTGTCAATGTTAGTGATCAAAACTATAAGTCTTGATTTCTAGTCTACTATTAGCTAAGTCTCGGACTAGGATAGAAAGTGTAGTTGAGTTCAAGCTCCATGGAGATCATCATACAAAGACGAAGAACTACTCAAGGAACTTGTGGAACTTCATCGACTAAAAGGTATGTGGGGACTTGAACTTATCTATCACTCAAAAGTCTATCTACTCTATCTCCTATCTTGAGATAAAAGTTGTATTGCTATATAGACTTTGATTATACACATTTGCTATTTCGAGCCGAGTTTATCTCGCTTATCCATTTCTCGAAATTTGTGTTGGTAAGCTTTCGCTTTGGGCAAGATCATCTTTACTAGTGACGAAAGTCATGTTAAGTTTCAATTACTTGAAAATTGCTTTGACGAAAAATGGTTTGTGAATAACAACTATATAACGTCCTCTAAGAATGTTTCAATGATTGAAATGAGAATTTAAAATATATAACCTTAGAAGGATATAAACATTGTGTGGTAACACATACGTGTGTAAGTCCTTATTCCTTGAACCAAAGTATACGTACTTTGCTGCTCAGGAAAACCGGAACTAAAGTCCGCGTACCAGTACGCGCACTATCGGAAGTTCACGTCCCGTGAATTTCTGCTGGAGTTTGTGAACTGAAAACAAACTTATTCCGGGTACTTAAGTCCGCGTACCAGTATGCGTACTTAAGTTGGTTATTTTCTAAAAACGGTTATTCGCGAACTTAAACTTATATAAACTAAGGAATGCATAATTGCAAACCGTTGCTATAAAGTTCATGAATTGATTCGAGTGTATCAAATCGTTTTTGCTTCGATTGTGTCTTGTATACTTCTATAAGATCTAAGCAGTTGAACAACTCTCTAAGTAGTTCATTTGAGTCATTTGAACTAGTTGTGGTAAGGAAAATATGGTTGATATGGAAGTGCTCATATAGCTAACCATTTGGTTAACTACTATTGAACCAACTAAGTATACATGTTTGGGTACGGTTACACAAACCTAAATAAACGTGCATTTCATTTGTATATAACAAGCTAAGTTCGATCTAACGGTCGAAAGATATTAGCTTGAATCTAATCAGGTTTTCATCTAACGGTGAATATTGAATGCTTTGTTACTAAGATAACATTGATTGCAAACCCTGATTTGAAAGTCTATATAAAGGAGAACTCTAGCAACTGGGAAACCTAATCCCCACACCTTCTGTGTGATACTAGTTGTATTAGCTAGAGTCGATTCTCCTTTAACGTTAGGTTTCCTCTCGAGACTCTGTAGGTTAACGACTTGAAGACTTTATTGGTATTGTGAAGCCAGGCCCCAACTATTTTCTTTGTAGTTGCGTGATCTGATCTTGCTGTTTCTATCGTATTTGAGTATAATCGTAAGATTGGCTTGAGATTGATTTTTCCGATAGGCAAGATTTAAAAGAAGTCACAAACACCTTCGTCTCATCGTTTGTTATTCCAAAATATCTTGTTTCGCTAGTCTATTAAGATTATTGTGAGGTGATTGATAATTCTAGGTTGTTCTTCGGGAATATAAGTTCGGTTTATCAATTGGTTCCTGTTCACCTTGATTTATCAAAAGCCGGAACAAAAGTAGGTATTTCTGTGGGAGACAGATTTATCTATTATCGTAGACTTTTCTGTGTGATACAGATTTGTTTATTAAAGTCTTCGACTTTGGGTTGTAGCAACTCTTAGTTGTGGGTGAGATCAGCTAAGGGAATCAAGTGTGTGGTATCCTGCTGGGATCAGAGACGTAAGGAGCGCAACTGTACCTTGGATCAGTGTGAGATTGATTGGGTTTCAACTACAGTCCAGAACGAAGTTAGTTTGTAATAGGATAGTGTCTGTAGCGGCTTAATACAGTGTGTGTTCAATCTGGACTAGGTCTGGGGTTTTACTGCATTTTCGATTTCCTCGTTAACAAAACTTCTGGTGTCTGTGTTATTTCTTTTCCGCATTATATTTTGTTATATAATTGAAATATCACAGGTTGTGCGTTGAATCGATCAATTGGGAAATCCAACCTTTGGTTGTTGATTGATCCTTGAACATTGGTCTTTGGTACCATTTAAGTGATTTCTCTTGTATTCAATCATACTTGCAGATTTCTATTTGCTTGAGTAAGTATTGAATCGAGAAAGAGAGATATAACTCTTTGATATAATTTTATTAAGATTGAGTCTGACTGACTAGTTGATTCTCTTAAAAGTATATTGGAGTTAGTCCATACAGATTGCTAAGCGAAATATTGGATGTGGTTGTTAGACCCCCACTTTTTCAGAATAGCCTCCATATAAGAATATTTTTTGTGGTCCCAATAATATTCTTATACAGAGGTTTTATTGTACCTTCGTGTATTGGTTGTTCCCTTCTCTCTTTAACCACCTTCATATCGTGATAAACCACCCTTTCACAATGCAGATGTATGTGCCAAGAGCACCGAGTAGACCTGCTGGAACTGAAAATCCAATTTTTTTCCTTAGTTTTATCAGAGCATGATTTTGATACAGAACTTTGTACCCCTGGATCGTTATTGGATTGAGTTGTCTGTGGTGGATTAGCAACTGATCTTCCCGAAACATGTAATATTAAAATTTAAAAAAAAAAAACTAAAAAGAAGGGTACTCTGCTAACTCTCAGTTTCGACGTAATGTGTTATCTAAGATTAATCCTTCAATAGTTTGAGTCCCGGAACCTAAAGTAGTTTGTAATTTATCCAGTCTTCTATCTATTTTATGGAATTCAAGCATAAAAAGAACAAGTGATATATATATTGAATTCCATATATATCACAAAAATCACAATATGTAAAGGTCGCATTGTCGTTCTATACGACTACTCTCTTTTTTTAATTCGTGTCTTAAAAGATAGACTAGAAGTTTCATACTTGTTAGAATTCAGATCCTCTTGATCTGGATACGAGTAAATTGATCTTGGATATTGATTTATGACATCGTCCAAGAACTCTTTTACACAATCATACTCATGGACTTTATTGTCTAGACATATTGATTGTGGAAGAGATATGGTTATACGTGGTCTATTTCGACTCAGTTTCTAGCAAATCAGAACCGAAACCGCTACTCGCAGTTTCTAATTTTTCAAACCAAAACTATGCCATTAACCAACGGTTTCGGTTTTAGTTTTACCATCCGGTTTCAGTTTTATCCATTCGGTTCCGAATGACCGATTATTATGTCAGATTTAGATGACCGACAGTTCAAAAAAAATTACACAAAAAGAAAATTTTCACAATAAAAATTTTAAGTAGGAAATACCAATTAGTCTTAGGAATGATATATTAGAGTTAGTTTGGTCCAGTTGACCCATTCAACTGTCTATTTGGTCCTTTCTTAAAATATATATTGTTGTTTGGTCCTAGAAATTATTGTTTGGGCTTGGAGTGGATAATACCCACGCGAAATGACGTCATGGATGGTGTAATTTTCGTTTGGTAGTGGCAGAAATACCCTTTTGGGATCATATAATATATAAACTCAATTATTAAGAGAGAAGAAATCATTTTTCAGATCCACTTTCTCTCTCCTCTCGGTTTTTCCTTTCTTCTCTACTGCTGCATTTGTTTACAGAGATTCGAAGATTGATTTACAATGAACTTGAAGATTATTTACAGAGATTACGATGATAAATTCAAAATTTGATTTGATTACGAAGATTTACGAAGATTTTTTTGAAGATTTTTTTATTTTAAATTTTTTCTGCCGATGTCAAAGAAGATGAAGATTGATAACGAAGATGATGAAGATGATGATGTTGCCGTAAACGACGAAGATGATATAAAGATGATGAAGACGATGAAGATTTGTGTGCTTTTCTTCCTCTGTTTGATGTTGCTTCTGTTGAAGATTATGACGAAGATGATGAAGAGGACGAAAGATTTATGTGTTTCTTCGTTGATGTTGCTGCTACTGTTGAAGATGATGAAGACAATGAATTTGATGAAGTTCATTGATTAGAACGAACTCTGTTTTCATATAGATGTTCATTTGAAAGAATGAACTATGTTTTCATATAGGTGTTCATTTGAAAGAATGAACTTTGTTTTTCATATAAGTTTTATTATGTGTTCATTTGAAAGAATGAGCTCTGTTTTCATATATGTTTTATTAGGTGTTCATTTGAAAGAATGAACTCTGTTTTCATATAGGTTTTATTAGGTGTTTATTTGAAAGAATGAACTTTGTTTTTTATTCATAATAACGAAATTTTTGGTATGTGTTCATTTTAAAGAATGAACTCTATTCTAGTTTGAACTTGGTTTGTTCTTGTTGTGTGTTCATTAGAAAGAATGAACTCTGTTTTTTTTTTCATAATAATGAAGTTTTGCATTGTGTTCATTTTACAGAATGAACTCTGTTTTCATATGTGATTTAGTTTGGTTTTCTTAGGTGTTCATCTGAAAGAATGAACTCCGAAGTTCATCAAACAGAATGAACTCCTGTACGAAAATAAGTAGGAACTAACACGGAAGGGTATTTTTGTCTGTTTTATATTTGCAAATAATTATGGACCAAACAGTAAACGCATTTTCCCAAAGGACCAAACGGACTTGGGACCACCTGAAAAAAGGACCAAACGATTATGTCCCTGAATTTTAATCACATTGACAATATTCTTAAGCTTACATAATTCAACATAGCAGTACAAAAATGGTGACCAAAAATGAAAAAAAAACTCAATCAAGGAGCAGTGCTCCATTGTAAAAAACACACAATTAATATATAGAAAACTCGATTCCATGACTATCTTTGTCAGCAACAAGGATGGTTTTCAAAATGTTGATACCGAAATACCACTGTAGTCACAGAGTATGTGGTAAACAAAAATAGAAGAAAAAACGCCAGATATTAGAAGTAAAACTATAGGGACGCGAATCAGTTGATGAAATAGAAAAGCCTGCTTCAGATCGTGGAATACATATATAGCTGAAAGATTGGTTTAGATACAACAAAAGGTGCATAGCTGATTCAAATCGAAGCAACAGATCTCAAAACTTTCTCAAGCTTCTCAGCCTTGATATAGTCTTACTTGATTCATACTACAAAAACTAAGAAATCATTATCATAACAACAATGAAAAGAAAAATCAAGCACAAGTGAATGAATATACACATATACCTAGTCATATTTTCGGTTGAATATTTAGATCCAGTTCTGTGAAATGAATCAGAAAACAGTAGTAGTATTATTATTAGAAGAATACAAGCTTGAACGTAAAAATGGATACAAACCCTAATCTTAGATGGTTGTTTGAGGCGAAAAAGAGATAACTTGTCTCCGTTCATCAAAGAGAAGAAATTTCAAGATATGATCTTATCATCTTCTCCATCATGTTCTAATACATCATCACATCAATAAGTAGCAGATTCAAAATCAAAACATGAACCAACTGTTGTATATCTCTGAAGAAGACATACAGTATTTACAAAGGAAGAAAGAAAACACGAAGAAGAAAATGAAGTAGTTGGGGTGGGGTGGGGTGGGGAGGCGATGAGATTTAGAGAGGGAGAAAGAGAAAATAGGAGAAGGATTAGGGTTGGGTGATTTTATACTTTAAAATCGACGGTAGGAACTAAGTACAAAAGGATAATCGGTTTTCTATTGGTGTTCGGTTCGGTTTTTGAGCCAAACCATTACCATTCCATTACTATCGGTTTTTATCCTTCTATGCATTACCATCCCATTAATAAATGGCTCGTTCTGGTTTTATTCTTATCGGTTCGGTTTGGTCTGGTTTTAGCGGATAACTGTTACCATGTACATCCCTAGGAAGAGATAAGAAAAAAACTCTACATACAATTTATTTAAGGATCTTTAATTTATATCTACTTGCAGTTGTATTAGGTTATGCATACAGGTTGCCGAACGAAAAATTTGATGGTGTACTAAGTACCCTCTCCTTTTCAGGTAGCGCATCTTAGCCATAACCAACGCATACAGTCAAGACTACATAACATTCATAGGAAATCCCTTATCCTGGTTTTGCTTTAATATTTCTCTAACATATGCCTCGGTTTGTTTTCGTAAATGCATTGTACCAAAATGATGTTTTCGCAAAATCATTTTTTCGCAAAACAATAAATTAAAGATACTTGTACAAAGTTGTTCTTCCCACACGAAAGTACTCATCGTTAGAATCTGTTGACGGCCGTAACCTAGAATCTTTGGAGTCGAGGCAATATTTTGTTCAGCATTATGGATCTCTAATATTCAGTGCGTCAAACCGATAACTAAATAGAGGTTGTACCTGATGCCATCAATAATCTTTATCACCAAGTACCTAAGTAGGCGGAATCGACGTCAAAAATCTTCATCATAGTAGGGTACACACAATCAGCATCGAAATAATCGTGCATCAGCTTTCAGTGTAACTCATCCCTCCCTCGATATACCTTCTTGTGAATACTTATTTTGGTTATGGAGCTCTAGGGATCTGCCCTGAATATATCGGCATCATGGTGTTGGTTAATTCTCTATCTTCATCTGACTCATCATCAAGTTGTCGTAATATTGGCATATACTTTTTTTGTTGTGATTTGGACCGACTTATATGAATTTGCACAAGTTCATTAGAAAAATCCATTGAATATGAAATAAAATGTAAATAAATTGAGGAATTTATGGAAGAAATTAGTAGACAGATAGTATGAAGTTTGTGTAAAAAGTGGTGTGAGTAAATTGAAAGGAATGGGATGTATAAACAAGAGAAAAAATAGTCGGTAGAGACAGAGCCTCTATCGGGAAAAAAAAGTTTCTATCGCTTGAGTTCCAGTTATTTCCATGTAACATAAGTTTTTTATCTATTGAAAAAAAAGAGAGTATTACTACCGTATTCTTTATGCTTTCTAGTTTAGCAAGCTCATAGGCACTTTTTTTTTATTTAATGGAAAAGGTTAATATATTAACTTAAGCAATGTAATACAGAAGATCTACAATTTCATTTTCATCAAAAATATTAGAAGTAATACTCACTTTTCGCACTTGTTGACACAAGTGTGATGACATATGATGAAGTCTTCGGATTCTTGCTTCTTTTGCAACTGAGTCCGCTGCAACATTGTAGTCCTTGTTAATAAGTTTAACTTGTGCTTGAGGGAGTTTATCCAACAAGTAAGTATTCTCAACAACCCATGAAGCTTATGTATCTTGTTTGGTGATAGAATCCCGAAGGAGTTTACAGTATGTGACTATACAGACGCTAGAAAGAATATTATTTTTTAGCCACTTTAAAGCATTTAACAGTGCTTTTGCTTCAGCATGTAACGCCGAGGAAGCCCAATCAGAGCCAGCTAAAATATGTAGAAAAGCTTCTTGGTCTGTCGAGTATAAAATAAAGGCATATCCCATTGATAGATTTTCTTTTGTAAAGGACGCATCAATGAAAATTATCCAATCTGACCTGATGTTGTTCCACACGTGATTGGTAATCTTCGTTTTTCGGATGCCTTGAGATTTGGTCTCTTCCTTAATAACTGAAGAGTGGATGGAATTTTTTATTTGTTGAATTAAATAGGAGGGATCCGGAACGGTTTTCCTGAAAACAACCTCGCATCTATATTTCCATATGAACCAAAGAATGATTGCAATTTATTAACTAAATTTCGAGAAGTTTTGATCGGCCATAGCTTAACTTCTTTTTACCCTCTTTATTATCCCTCCAAGAATGCCTGCTACTATTCCTTCTAGAAGCCCAAAAATATATCATTCCTGCTTCAGACAATTTTCATGACCAAACATAGACGAAAATCTCCCAAAAGATCGGCATTAATTTCTGTTACATAACCGCCAAGCCAGATATTTTTTTATATCGCAACCTCTCCTTTCTCTTCTGGAAAAAAACCCTAGTCATATTTTCTCTGCGTACAAAGAACAACAATCGTTATTGTTGCGTGCAAACAACGGGAAAGCAAAGAGCAACCCCAAGATATCTAATTCAATAACAGTTCTACACCAATTCATACTTTTCAAACGTCAAGTTTTTTGGGGGTAAGCAACTATGAATATGCAACCACCACCATTCGGAAAGAATGGTGATATTGAAGCCGGCAATTCACAACTTTATCCAAACATGCTTGAAAACCCACAGCTACGATGGGCATTCATCCGGAAAGTCTACGTGATCTTATCGCTCCAATTACTTTTAACGGTTGCTGTTGCCGCCGTCGTCGTTGCGGTTCACCCTATTGCAGAATTCATTGTTTCGACTACGGCTGGATTAGCTATTTATGTTGTTCTGGCCATCTTGCCATTCATAAGTAAGTCTTTATGGTTTAATATAGAATTTCATTGAGGTTCTTTCTTTTTTTTAAAAGATATTTGTTTCTGAATGTTTTTTGTTTGTTTGAACAATTTGTGCAGTTTTGTGTCCTTTGTATTTCTATCAAAAGAAACATCCTGTGAACTTATTGCTCCTTGGTTTGTTCACAATTTCCATTTCGTTCACGCTCGGGCTAGCGTGCTCGTTCAGGAGTGGTAAGACAAAAACCCCTTCTTTTAAGTTTTAAGAATATACTCATATTAGGCTGGTTCGTACCATCAAAGGATTAGAAGAATGTTGCTAATGTGTCAGATTGTACATATTTAACACCTAAAAGGTTAAAAATACTATTTTAAGTATACTGCTTGTAATTTATCAGGCCAGAATATGCCGTCAGAAAACAGATCCCCTAAATTTTACTTTAATGCAATGTCTTAGGCAAAGCATGTCTTCATTCCAGAAACCTAGCTTTTTGTACCCTAACCTGTTACCTGCTTTTGCTTTGATGTCAATTACAGGCGAGGTTATATTGGAGGCAGCAATTCTGACTGCTGTGGTGGCCGTAAGTCTTACGCTCTACACCTTTTGGGCAGCAAAAAGAGGGCATGATTTCAATTTCCTTGGGCCTTTCTTATTTGCTGCCACATTAGTTCTCATGGTCTTTGGTCTCATTCAGGTACTGCATAAAAGACCCAACATTACCTTTCTTTTACTTTATCTTTCTACTCAATTTCTTGATTTTAATTTCAAATTTGGCTAATAATTTTAATGTGACAGTTCTTATTTCCCTTGGGAAAGTTGTCCGTCATGATATACGGTTGCTTGGCTGCCATTATTTTCTCTGGGTATATCATCTACGACACAGACAACCTTATTAAGCGCTTCACGTATGACGACTACATTTGGGCTTCAGTCTCGCTTTATTTGGACATCATCAACCTCTTCACAGCTTTACTTACCATCTTGGGCGTTGCTGACGGTTGATGGCGGGAAACAATAATTCATTCTTTAACAACATGTTAAAAACTCCAACCTTATAGATTAAAATTCAAATGTATCTTACTAACATGCTTAGTTTTCTTTTGAATGTTATATATTAGTATTGGTTTTCAACCCTTAAATATGTAACATGATCAAAATTGGAGAGTGCTTCGAGCCTTCGAGGCACTCTCTCTTAACATATGTAGAGCAAGGGTTCACTTTATGAGTTCTTAAGAAAGAATCTAGGTTTCAGGCCGTAATCATGTTCCCTTCAGGCCTTAATCATATATTCCCTTTAGAAAAGCAAACACTTATTCAAAAGAAGTCACAATAAGCATGTTTAAGTGAACCCTTTGTTATCCAAAAACAATCATCGTGCCTGCAATATATCATTGATGTCAAGATTCTAAAGCTCAACCCACACTAGCTAATAAACCCTTTAGAAGAGACAAACTCTACATTAAGGATTTCAAATATCACATTAAATAAACAAAATACTTCTTTTTAGTTTGCATTTTCTAAACCTTAATCGGTTTTCCTTGCTCCTCCTTTTGACCATAGCAGTCCAAGATTCCCCATTTCTTGTCCAAACCCACATGGTTTTTCTTCTTTTTTCGGCTAGACTGGGTTCACTTTTCTTCTTCCCTCATTGTACAAAATAAAAACCCAAAATATTCCAAGAGTACTGCTTAAAGGTAGCTCTAAACTACCTATAGATGATTTATCATATACTTTGTTACCCTCCATTTCCTTTTTACAATAGATAACAGCCAAAAAGAACCCCCACCAAGTTCACAAAAGATATTGTCAAGAGCCCTATGGGCACACAAAAGAAAATGCCTGAACAGCAAATTTTCCACAAGTGCAACAGAGCTAGAGAGCTGGAATCATCGATGTCTAGTTTTCCTCTCTGCGGCGATGGAGAGAAGCCTAGATACACCTTGAGTCCAAATGTCATACTCCCTTTGGTTCCTGCACTCGAATTCTACTAAGCCTCGCTGCGCAGTCCTCAACCCGAAATACCGTCTATATTCTCCACCCTCGAGCAAATGACGACCTGGCCAAGCTGGCATATCTTTGCAAACCTCCAACACCATATCTGCACAAATCACGAAACAAAAATGAGTGATCGACACCACTTCTTTTTCTTTTCATTTTTCTACTTTACTTTTTTTTTTCCGCTTTCACTGATCCCTAGGAAGCAAAGGAACACTTCATTCTTTAGTATTCACATTAAGACTATTAAAGAGTAAGTTTGAAGATTTTTACTCTTTTTCTTTTTGGTGATGGTCCCTGCAACATGTCTACTCTTCATTTTCAGCATTACCTGCAAAAAGAAAAAGTCGAAGAATTAGAATTATGATGGCAATGCTCTTATACATTGTCCCCACACATCAATTTTCGAAAACATTATCAGGCATGTTTGGAAACAGGAAGTGTTACAGACAATTGTATCTCTAGCTAACCGAAAAGAACTTGAGGGATTTTAGAACTACCAACCTGACCCAACCGATTTATATAAACAGAGACAATTTTCCAGTGAAGATCCCCTGCAAAACATATCGAAAATTTATAAGTAAATAAAAATGACAAGAAATTTTCAAATCAAATATGGATTAGTTAAAGAGCTACTATAGTCGATTTACATCACACTAAAGTTAGAATGTGTGCCACATGCTTAGTTATAACAAAAGTGTACCTTTACGAGTACGTTTGAGAAGTTCACAACCCTTGGCAAGAAGTTCTTGACTGCAAGTACCAAGAAAATTTTCCTCTGGAACAAGCTCGCCACTGTAACTACCACTAGAATGACAAGTATTATTACCATTACTTATCCCCATGCCCATTCCTCTCTCTAATGGTATTACTGCAGCTACATTCCACACTTCCTTTAATGCCCTTGCCTTTAAGGTTGCAGCCCCACGCAAAGCTACACAAAGAAATCACGAGTCAAAAATTGTCTCCAATAGTTATCAAGCAAGTCAGTCGTTAACAAAAATGTCTATATCTAGATTACCTAATAAGCTTTAGGGGTAATCACTCACCAGTGGCGGCAGCAGCTGTTAGTGTCATTATGTCTCCAGGTGATCGTACATTAACAGCAGAACTAACTACAGAGGCAAGATGTTCACGTTCTGCACCCATGACTTCAGCAGCCTCTACACACTGCGCTGCCACTAATGTCGCAGCGGAAGCCACTGCCATATCTGTTTTGGCCATTTGCTCATCTTTTCCTGACCCCGAAGATGCTGCTGTGGCTGCAGCTATAGCGGCAACTGCAGCAGCAACGGCAGCAACGGAAACCGCAGCATGAAGTTGTGCATTGTGAGCTCGGGTTTCTTCTTTCTTTTTCTCCTTTCTATCTTTCAACCACCTTCCCACTGTCTTACTTCCACCACCACCGACTCCTCTTTCAACACCTCCAGCATTACCACCACCACCATTGCTATTTCTATAATGTGATGGCATAGCGTTGTTTGTACGGTAGAACTGTAAAACAAACATCATAACACAATGATCAATAAAATAGTACCATTAAACAATGTCATAGCATTGTTCCTACAGCAACAACTGAAAAAGCGTAGAAGAACGGATATTTTTACACGAAAATCAATACAAACATATATTTTAAACAATGTTGTGGCATACTTCATACGGCAAACTTGAGAAACGTACAGAAACATGTATTATTATGCGAATGATAAATACTAATGAATACAGAAGGCATACAGCATTCTGCACAACGGTCAATGCAAACAAGCATAGGATGCGGGAATTAGTTACTAATCAAAAGAATCAAAGACTCCCACATCACTGAGGGATTCCTTTCAGTCCACATTTATTACTGTGATAAATCAGTCACTGTTTTAAAGCTAAAAACAGAAAACATTGCAGTGATTTTAAAGAGACATGACTACTGACGACATCCAACAGCAAGCTACCAACAGAAACTCTGTTTTAAGACTTTGACACTTTTTCCTTACTTCAGTAAAAATTTACAAATTTGTCAAAAGATACTAATCTTGAGAACAAAGAAACAAACAGAAAAATAAAAATCCATAACCAACACCAAATTTAGTACTTGGGTTTCTAAGTTTTCTAAGAGCTTTGAATATGATGGGACAAAAATGGGTCTTTCTAAGTTTTCTGTAAGGATAGTTCAGTCCATTTAATGTAAACTTTAGCTATTGTCGTAATTTGTGTAAATAACAAAAAATTGAATGCTCTCTTCCTCCTCATGGAAATCCGGAAACGAAAACAGAGTACCAGTAATAAATTTACACTATTTACTAAGTAATTCATTAATGTGATTATTCAATTTTAAGCATGAAAAACAATGGGTTTCTTCTTTGGGAACTGAAATTTACAATGAATGAAAGAAAGGACGAAAGATCAGAGAAAACAAGAGTCCAGAACAAACAAAAAAAAAAAACCAGAAAGAAATTGCAAAGGAAAACCAAATAAGAGTATATTTTACCTTAGAATCATCAATATCAGTGGGAGAAACAGGAGGACTATCAGTTAAAGAGCCACAACTTTGAGGACCAGTTAATGGACCGCTACTGTGAGATAGTCTACCAGAAGTACGAGGAGATACATCTTGCTGAAAAACAAATCAAACAAACCCATTTAAGTAAGAAATTATAACATCAAAATTTCAATTCCGTTCTTCAATAGTCATGGTATGGGAACAGACAAAAGAAGTTAACAGTAAAGAACAGTATAAACTTTGTGAAGTCAATGATTTGTAAGATCAATAGTGTAGAATCCTTCTCTCTGTTTTCAGTTCAGAGAAATGGACCCTGTTGAAATAACCTTACAACAAAAACATGTCTGATTTTTTTTTTCACCTAGTAGAAGAAACACCAAAAACGGATATTAAAAAAAATTAAATTATTTGAGAGAGACAAGTCTGCTTTTTGGAAATTTCTGTTCTTATTCATAAAAAGACAAATAAATTATTAATCAGGAAAACACTATTAAGAAGAATTCCAAATGAATTCCCCCCTGTTCTTCAAATTTTGATTAAGAAAAACAGAGGAAAACCCATTCACTTACGGATTGAGACATGATACGTTCCATGACGAGTTGAGAAGTAGCAGAAGAAGCAAAAGAGAAAGGATTTCCAGAAACAGTAGCAGCTTCTAACTCAATACCAATATCTTCTTCTTCAGGAATAGGACAACCCCCACCACCCCCACCACCCCCATTAACAATAGAACAACCATTGAAGGATTTCAAAAGAGAACTAGGAGTATTAGGAGAAGGAGTAACAGCTTTAGAAACTTCCATAGCTGAAGCACTCCAAGAACGTGAAAGAAACTCCATGGGTTCCTTTGGGGTTTCAGGTGGTCGGAATCCAGTTAGTGATACTGATTCCGGTCTCCAAGTACACCCAACAATTTCTTCCATTTCTATTACTATCACAGTCTTAGAGTTGTGTAGACTGAGTTGTGTGAAAGAGTGTGATGAGTGCGCAGGATAAGTGGTTTAAGAGGGAAGAGGTAGGTGAAGGGGTGGAGATTTTATAGAGGCAGAAAGAGAAGAGAAGAAGAAAAGAAGAGGAAGAGTGTGTGTGGGTTTTAGAGGGAGAAACTAGAGTTGGACTTGGGAGATGGAGTGGTGGAGAGGGACAAAATCGGCCGGAATGTCAGTCTAAGGATTTTGTGAAGAAAAAATATTGACTCTATACGACCCTACTGGACTCCTGATTTAGACGGTTTTCTGTACATACTTTTTCATAATTTTCACTATTGCCACTGTACCACAATAATATCCAAATATCATTATTGATTATGCTTCTTAATTGATCTTTAGATTAATCGCAGTTTAAGCAATTGAATTTAATTATGTATTGCTGCTAAACATATATGGAGCTTATTGCATTCATCTCAAAAACGTACATCATTCAACAACCAAGGCTTGGAGTGTCAAGATGCATACAACTTGCATGCATACCAAGGCTTATTGATTCCGGTTCGGTTTAAGCTAAGCATTGGATTAGATTGAAAAGGTTATAGCACAAATGTTTACAGAAGAAGAGAATTAATCATTGAGGATGTAAAGTAAAGAATGATTTCACATAATGTGTTTTTGTTGGGATATTTGTATACCTCTTTGTTTATTGGATGAACGATAAGCTCAGGCCTTACAATGGACTTAAATTATTACCACGCGCGTATATGTCTTTATGAAATTTTAGTGCAATATCCGCAGATTTTGTGGTTGTACACTTGTATCTTAGTTTCCAATCCTTCTGTGTGTGACATTAATTGATTGTGAAGTGTCCACTTGGTTTGCCTTGACTACCACTTGACATATAATCTAGGCCTAATCTAGAGTTCCATAAGGTTAAATTCCAGAAATCATATGAAAGATTTATGCTTACCCTGACAATAAAATAGAATTATAAAGTCCTACAGGAGGTCGTCGGATTCCGCGGAAATACAAACTCCACATGATTGAAAGATGGTTTTTGCTCGTTAAGAGCATCCACGGTGGGCGAGTATAACCAAAAATTTGGGATGAGATCGTAACGCAGTGGGACGGAGTAAAGATTAAATCCCAACCAAAGATCAAATCCCAGATCATATTTGGTCGCGACCAAATACCAAATCCTAATATAGTCGGGCGTAAATTTAAAGTACGCTTGTTGCTGGGCGGACACCCAACCATCCGCCCGTTCACTTACTCATCAGGCGGGCACCAAACCATCCGCCCCATTCAAAATGAAATTCATCAGGCGGACACCCAATCATCCGTCCGTTCACATTTCGTCAGGCGGACACCAAACCATCCGCCCCATTCAAAATGAAATTCATCAGGCGGACACCCAACCATCCGCTCGTTCACTTACTCATCAGGCGGACACCAAACCATCCGCCCCATTCAAATTTCGGGCGTAAACCAATTTTACGCCCCATTCAAGCGTACACCAAATTTACGCCCGTTTTCGTGCGGTGATTAATTTTACGCGCGACCAAATTTGGTCTTCTCCCCATAACGTCACAATACAGATTAAACTCATATTTAGTCTTTTTTTTTGGTCTTTGATCTTTGAGTTTAGTCGTACCATTGCAGTCGCTTTAAGTGTTAATAATTTTTGTGGAATTTAGTAATCCTTTATAGCAGCCAATAAAATTATAACTCGTTATTTTATGTGATATAACTAATAAAATTAAAAAATTATAACTCGTTATAATTATAACTAATAAAATTATAACTCGTTATTTTATTCCCCCATTTGCATTATCGTGTGTTTTATAGAATTTGTTAAAACAAATTAAAAAATTCTAAACTTAAAAGAAAAATTGATCTGAAAAACCAACTTAAGTTAAAGTGAAACAAAATTTTCGTTGAAAAGTCCCTCTAAATAAACACCGAAGAAAATTCCTCCAAAACCCAAATCTCCAACTAAGAAATTAATAATCTTATACACAGATGTCACTAATCACATGGAAAATTAAAGAGAAAAAAAAACATAGAAGTGAGATGCACAAAAAAATCTCAAATTGGAAAAACAATCTTTGGAATGTTCATTTGTACTGACTTTGTTTGGTGTTCCCCAATTTCCTCTCCAAATTTCCCCCCCATTGAGTAGCATCCATCCAAATCCTAAATTTGAGAGTTCTGTAAGTGGTAGGTTCCACTTGAATATCATGAACCACTAATGGTTGTATCATACCTATTTTAGGGAAGAAAATAGAGGATAATTAGCATTTTCGCATATCATGCTCTATCTAGATTTTTTATTTTTTTTGAATCTGAGTATCACTTAATACGATAACAAATGTCATTACATTATTGGCGGCGATATAGAGAAGGGGAAGAAATGGAACGGGCTTAAACCTAAGTCATTTATTCTCACCAAACAACTTTTTTTAGCTTGAGGTTTTAAAAGTCTTCTACTCTCAAGCTAAAGTGACGACCATGCAATTCGAGTGAGTAAGGCCAATTCCTACGAGCATTAGAAAAAAACATCAATTTTCCTAGCAAAGTGGATGGGAAATTGTGTTCTTGTACTATGGTATTAGCCACTTACTGTAGGAGTTTCTATGTGCGTAAGAGTCTGGTCCGCAAGTGGATTAGACTCTTGCTTGCGATGGAGACTGTTTTTTTTACCGACTAGTTTTCAAATCCACAAGGGTTCTTTCTCATTTCCTCTATATAAACAGGTTCTTTCAAAACTCTACACAATTCTTTCTCTAAAATTTTCTCACAATGTAAAAAAGAAACAAAATTGGATATTATCGGGCACCCCTCAAATCAGACAAAAAGTGGATGTCGAAGTTATATTCCATGATCATATATCCGGAATTGAAGCATGAATTATTATACCAAAGTAAGAGTTGGGTGGTCAGAAATGCTTGAGGTATGCAGGACCTTCTGAAGTTGCCAAAAAATGGTCTGAAAATATCTTTAGTGGAGTTTTTATTTAATACGTCATCCAATCATAGGTCAAGTAATATTGGAAAGTTAGTAGAGTACTACAAATATTATCAGTTTCAAGAATCTTGAATGCAATAAATTTGTTTATTTTCTAACTCAATTTTTGGATTCAAATTTGTACTTTATATACATTTTACAATATGCACAATTTAAATTATGAACTTGTTCCTTATAGGAGTTACACACTTACACCGTTAGATTGTAATTTCTTACAAGAATACTTTGTGAGAGAGATATAGTTCTATTCGACCAATGTGAATTGTTTGTCAAGTTAGAGATGGAAAAAATTCCTAATTGTAATAAGAATTTGAATGAGTGCTCCCATTTTATGAAAATTTAAAGTCCAATAAATTATACGTTTATGGGTTAAAGAATTTTTCTAAGATGTTATAAACTTATGACAACGCACCAAATTATTTTGATGACGTCGAAAGAGTGTTTGTGTTATGGATTGTATTTCCCGGTAATGCCAAAAATTTATTGGCTCGAAGCTTCGAAAGATTTGAGAAAATCACAAATTTATGATTTGGGTATGCACTTTTATCCAAACTACACATAGCTCTCAATGATTGCACTTTTAACAAAAGAAGTTTCAATGGTTTTTAGGGTATCTTGGAGGGAAAAACCACAATCCATCGCATTATCGATGTTTTTATGTTAAAAATAGTAATATACTAAAAAACAGTTACTACTTTTAGTATTCGTTGTATAGTTACTTCCATAATGGTGCACCAAACTTTTCAACAAAGGTTCTGTTTTTCTAGTAATAAAAAAGTTTAAAGCAGAAACTTAGCAGTCTGGTTAAGTTTATGCATAATGGTCACAAATCTTCCATGAGTCAGAGAATTCAATAACTTTGTAGAAGTAATCACAATCTTGCAACCATATCATTTAGTGAATTTAAAGAGTATGAAACTCCTAAAGTCGTGGGGATCTTAGACAAAAGCTTGACCCGGCATGTGTTATTCAATCTTGTGACAGGATAAAGGGGTTGGTACTTTAGTAGAATACTTCTACTGTAAAACAAAATAGTGAAAGCCATCAACCTACTTCTGCAAGGTCAGGTTTCTTATGCCAACTTTAGAGTTGTTACAAAATTGTCAACCTTGGTAAGCCGATGAGAAATTAGTCCAAAACATTAACCAAAATGTGAATATTTGGTTTGGTTCTATACAGTTGTGAAGCCCACCATGGATATGGACTCAAAACACCATTTCGGATGGATCAACTACATCACCATCAGATAGGATGACACTTAATCTCGATTTTCTTCCTTCCCAACCAATTTTAAAAACTTGTAGCTTATACATGCATGTATCCCAGTCAAAGAGATCCATCATCGTAATTTATGCTGCCATTTCATTGGAAGATGCAGAGTATACTTTCATAAGGGGATCCTACTACAATTTCATCATCTCTGGACAATCTCTATTGGACTAGGGGTACAAGGTACTGATATGGAATGACAGGCTATGGGTAACATTAGCACCATGCATGTAGCAATTTCAGTCATTCCAGGTGGAAGAGATGAACAAATTAATTGACATCAAACTATATTTACCGCACATCTCACAGTCTTAGGATATATGGAGATGAAGTTGGAATTTCCATCCTACCGGGTACTCATCATACTCAACCAGTTGGTATCTCTCAGTTATTAAACAACAATTATGCATACATACCGGGACGAGACTTTGCCCATCAACAACAGTGTATTATATATAATTTTGTTATTCATTGTATGAGTTATTATTTCATTTTTTATATTTATTTTATATTAAATATCAAATCTAAATCAGTTTAGAATTAAAAGAAACCACAATCACATTAAAGTAATAACAAATTATCACTTAATTGAAAACATACAAATTATATTAAAGATGAGACAATTGGACGGATATGTTTCCAGGGGATATAAAATATTCGTTGGCGGGGAATCCATGTATGAGGGCCAAGCCTTAGTTTCCATCGACTGCTTCCATTGCCCATATATGCCATTCATCCCCATTTCAAAATCACACCTTTTACACTAATAATTTCCAACAAACCCTTTAAATTCTCATCCCAATCTCCTTAATAATTGTCCAACCAAGCATTAAGTTTATTCTAAATGAAGATTTATCTCTTTGTAGAAACTTTGTAGTGTATTATCCGTCAAGGGGTAAATAACGGAGGCCCAGTGTGAATTATTGGAAGATCGTTCATGAAAACTTCTACACTAACATCGGTACCCCAAATAACCATGATGTAAGTGGGTTAATCTGTTGATGTATAACAATAAGAAAATAATTTAACCAATTTGTAGCTTTAACCGCTAATGTTAGTCGAGTTCTAATTAGGGGTGAAACTGATCTTGAAGTTGTAGCCAGATCTCGAGAGGAATGAGGGAATTTTTCGAGGATCAAATATTTGTTGTGGAGCTCATTTAGATGTCCTTAAGGAATTGATAAAATTCAACCCTTTTCTATTACAAGTTTCTCCATTAAATGCATCTCATTGAATGCGTTGATCGAGTTGTTATAATTATTTTTTATTTGATTTAAGTTTTTCAGTTTTTGCAATGAGAAGGAGAATATGGGGATTCTTCCATGCTCCTTGGCTTTTAATTAATGAAAATTATTTTTATAATTAAAGTTCAAATCCAAATCAGTTTTACATTTGATTAAATTTTGATTTTGACTAAAAGAAAAATGGTTAATTCTCTCCTCGGATCTACTCAGTTGGGGAATGAGGAGTCGTGAGTTCAAGATTGGAATTTGCCAATATTAGAGTATACTTATTGAGACCTAGAGTCTCGCTACTTATTTAAACTAGAAAAAGTCGGCCGTGTAAATCAAAACTCGTAAAAATCATACTTGGAACTCTCTAATACTCAAATATCAGACTTAGAACTCGCCAAAACTCGAAAGCGGTAAGGAATTGAATATTAACTCGGCAACCTAGCGATTACCTTATTGGATAGAATAACAATAGTGTAACATGTAACTCGTGTTAAAAGAAATCACATAGACGAACATTCGATTAAATCAGCCCCAAAGAACGATTTTAACCACATAAACTAACACTTAATTAAAAGAAAACATAATGACATAATCTAGTATATAACATAACATTACAATGAAGAACCACACTTGACGTTCAAATATTTAATTAACATTGAATCATGAAGCACTTTCCTTGACTAAATTATTTGTTTTTGAGTACAAAACATTGGGTAGGAGCCATAGTTTTATGAAAATACAAACAAATAATAAATTAGTATATGACCAGTCAAATCCGAGTCGTCCAATATGATTTAAAAGTTAATATAATGTTCACTCATTCTTCAATGGAGAATTCCATAGCGATCGTGGTTAACCTTGTACAACATGGCAATATAAGTTCTCACCTCACTGTTGAGGTGACAAAATCTAACTTAGGATGCTACTTGTTCTTGCATTTTGATTGTTAGTAACTAACACCACAAAGCTTAGAAATACCATGTCCCAGTAATTACGATTGATCTCATTGTTACCAACATCAATTGCAAATGATATTCAGGCACGAACGAGACCAAAATTTTCTTCTCAAGTGAAGTGAGCCATCATTTTGTTGGTGTTAATAAAGTACAATGTTTCAAAATGAAATTATGAGAAGTGGAAAGCCATATGGCTGTTTAGGTAAGATCGACTAGCATAATTTATGGCGCTGACGATAAAAACCTGACCAAGCGGTCGAGTCTTTCGCCCCCGGTAGAACTTGACCATGATGAGAAAACTTGCAATTTACATGTTTGCACATCGAATTTACCACTTTTTCCACTCCATAGTTGGTAAAAATTGGTAGAATGAGGAGTTCGCCGACTCCATAATAATTGGCCTAACATTCTGTTCTTCTAGGAAACAGATAGTACAATAAATAAATAAACAATTGACATGTAACTCATGTTTAATTTATGTGTAAAACAATTCTAAAAGGTAAATAAAATAGTGTATTCCATTAGCCTCTATGTAATTGGTACATGGTCATATAAAAAGCTTTACGAATGCTACAACAATAACGAAACAACATCATCATCATCGAAAAAACAAAACAAATGCAACTATCACAATAGCAAGATGAAGATCGCTAGCAACAATATCATTTACTCCAACAACAATTGTTCTCAAGATTCCGCTAACTATTCTGAACGATTTCTACCGATTCTGGCAAATATCGGTTACTTTTATTACTTTTATCTCCAAGCGACTAAAAACCTTTGGTTGATCAAAAACCTTTGTTATTGTTAGTGTTACATTTATAACCAAGTAATTAAAAACCTTGGTGGATTCAAACCCTTCATTACCAAGTGATTAAAAATCCTTCATTAAAACTATGGTTGGATTTTTGAAAATCCCACCATTGTGATTTGTGCAAATTTATATCCAGCAAAACAAATACTTCTTCCGTCACAAAATAGATGATAAAGTTCAAGTTTGCATAATTCTCAAGGTAAGGAGGAGAGAGAAGTTTTTTTAAGTATGTTTTACAATTACACCCTTATAGATAATTATTAGTAAAATTTAAAAATAACGACAATCCATTAAAAGGTAATTTTAGAAATATCTCATATAGGTCATCTATTTTGGGACAAAATTTAAAATCATCTATTTAGGGACGGAGGGGGTATAACCTTTTAGTCCTGATACATTATTGTTATTTTCTTTTGAGGCAGTTAGAACGGTTGTAATGGTAAATTAGGGAATTGGTTCTCATGATTTTGTGGAGCTACCCTAGACATGATGTCTGTAATCTGATTTTTGATCAAACTTGTTTTATTCTCTATCTCGAATCGACTTTACCAAGTTTGCCTTTTTTAAGAGCAAGTCCAGTAGGACTAGTATATCTGCAGATTTGCCAGTTTACCACCTACAATGGGACTGACAAATCACTAAAACGGATAGACAAACCCCTAGTTAAAAGGTTTTTGTTCATCGCGTGTCAGATTGAGTCGATCACTCAATCTGAGACGATCATTTCCATCTACACCGACTGTCTCAAACATCACCGAGGAAAAATAATAACAAAACTCCTGAATGTTAGTTAAGTTAGTTATGTTAATTACTTTAATATATTTTTATATATAACCAGTCCCATTAAACCAAAATAAATATTTGTTTATATAAAAGCGGGACCCACCAGCTAAAAAAAATATTTGTCCGTCCACATGGAGTAATAAGGAAAATATACATGTCCCATTGGAGTTACTGTAAGGGCAAAAAGAAAGATGGGCGAACTTATAAATTGTGGAAATGTTATAAATATCCTCCATTTTTGTTGGCCTTGCATAAATAATTAAATACCTCCGAGGGGTAAAAAATAATTTTTTTGGGGTCAACTTGGGAAAATTGCTTCCATTTTTTGGAAGCAACTTGTATTACTTGCTTCCACTTTTCGGAAGATAGGGTATTTTTAAAAATTGAATATTTTGAGAGGTATTTAAATAATGTTTCCTTATGAATTTATATGTTTACCCATCAAGTTTACCACTTTACCCATTCCATAATGGGTAAAAATTGGCGGAGGGAGGAGTTTTCGAACTGCATAAGAATTGACATAAGCCTCTGTTCATGTAAAAAACAGATCGTACAACCGAACCCAGTTAACAAGTAACTTGTGGTAAATTTATGTGTAACAATTCTAAAAATTGGATAAAACAGTGTACACCATTGGTACATGGCGATCTGGCTTCAAATTTATTGAGTTTGAGAAAAAAGAATCGTAACTAGCGAACATCCCGTCATTTCATAGATTCATTGGTTTAATGCTTGGTCTAATTTATTTGGCAGACAGTTTTTGGTGGACAGGTTTTAACCTTTGGCGAAGCTGTGGTACAAATTATCCACCTGCAAGATATCTACCTCACCCGTACAAAATTTTCGTATTTCACAATAACTTTTAGTTACCTACCATGTTAAAATTTGGTTTTACTAAGAGCATCCACAGTCACGACCAAATTTGGGGACTATACTCAAATTTGGTCTCAAAACCAGCCGTAATGGAACGGACTAAAACTATATTTAGTCGAGATAATTAGGGTTTGGGACCAAATCTGGTCGCCAACCCAGACTAAATCACGTTATAGTGGGGCGGAGGTATTGTGAGCGTATGAATCCAGGCGAGAGTATAGTGAGCGCATCACACCGGACGTTTATATAATCAACGTATGATATTGGGGCGGAGGTAAAACTAGCATATGAGTGAGGCGCATTTATAAACACCGCCGGACCAAACGGATGTAATACATACGCCTCAGACCAAGCGTAATTGTCTTATACGTCCCAATGGGGCGCTGTTTTAATGTGCGCCTGGTTGGGGCAATGGTTTAATGTGCGCCTGGTTATTTGATGTTTAACTTGTAGTGTCTAATAACACTTTAGCAATTAAGTACCAATTAAGTACAGTGCATGGTCCATACACTGCTTTATCCACCAACAAGACCACACGTCTTTTTGATGTTTAATTGTGGGGCATTACATGATTATACCTAATAACACTTTAGCAATTACTAATCAAACCCGATAATTAAACACAGCTCACCAGGCACACTTTGTATTTCCGTCCCACCCAGACGCACTTTATATTTTCGTTCCACCCAGACGCAATTTCTATCTCCGTCCCACCAAACGCACTTTCCATCTCCGTCCCGTGTCCGGCGTGAATTATACCTACGCCTCAATCAAGCGCGCATTATACCTCCGTTTCATTAAGACGCATATTATAAACACGCTCCATCAGGAAACGTGGGTATAAGTTCCGTCCCGCATCAAGCGTGGGTATAAGTTACGCTTCACCAAATTTTGGTCTTCTCCCACTACGCTTGAACACACAGAATACCAAATTTTTTTGACTTTTAGTCTGGCTTTTGGTATTTGGTCCGTCTCATGACTGTGGTTGCTCTAAAGGCCCTAAAAAGAGAGTAGATTTGATTTGAATTTCAGGGCAATTTAGACAAAGTGAAGATAAAAGCAAAAGAGCTAGGAGAAAAGCAAAAAATAGAGAGTAAGAGAGGCCCTCAGATTCTCAGATCGATCATATAAAGAGAAAAAGAGCTATGTCTATATCTGATTTATCGATCTAAGTTGTGTAGCCAAGTACTTAAAGTCTCCCCCATCCCAAAGACCATAGTTTTGTTTTCTTATTAGTTTTATTCCTTTGCAGCAGCATGTTAGTGCATGGCTAGGGTCCATCACAACCACTTTGCCCTTGAAAAGAATGCCATGTATACATTGTGTACACCTTGACAGTAACACACCATATGTTGTTACTTTTACAGTCACTGCGACTGGCTGAGTGGGAATTGGGAATGTAGTGAAGAGAAACTAGTGAGTATAGTGATTGTGTTTTCTCGTACAATACAACGTCTCCCCTCTTCCCAGGCAGGCTCAGCAGGTATTTGCACCATTCCTATCCGACCAAAAATCACAAGTCTATAAAATACAGTAATCCTAACAAAACTGACAATATTATCCTTGAAACTTTGTTTTCTTTCCTTCTCACTTGCCAGATTATTGTCCCTGATCATCAGAGACAAAGATGAAAGGTACTAGCTGGCTCGGGCTGGTCCTTAAATTTTGGTTATAGAGATGGAGAGAGATACTGGGAATGTATTAAAAAAGAGAGTCTGATGAATACTGTCTGATTCTTGTAGTTCTCTGAGCTTCATGCTAAAAGACGCGTGGGGCTTTAAAATGGGGTGGCGTGCCTTGTCAAGACGTCATCAGCTCTCACTTTTGATCTCATCTTCGATTTCTCTGCCTGTTTTTTTTTTGAAGCATACTCTGCCTATTTGCTTGTTTAGCTATTACTGTGTCTAGTGCTTGCTGTAGCAGTGTGAAGCTTAAAAAATAAAAACTTTTCTGAAAATGTATGTTCTCTTTTTTTCGAGTGATCATTCGTTATTTCTCTGCTGTTATTACTCTTCCTTCCATGCATAACAATAGCTGAATTGATTCCTTTTCACTTTTTTTCATTTGAAATTCTTAAAAATGTTTCATGTCATGTTTTTGAAATTTGATCTATGTCTCTGCTCTCCAATAACACATTCTCTTTTACCAAATTCTACGACAATCGGCACCAGTATCTGTCATCCCTTCTTTCTGTTTTCTATTCTGGATCTTGTGGTTGGTCAGGAATATTCTGTGGCAATAGAATCCTTAGCTCCTTTATTACCTGGAGATTCCCCGTACCTAACCACTCAAGAAAGACCATTCCAAACTTGAATTGGATTAAGATTAACATAGATGGAGCGGCCAGAGGGCATACGGGTTTCGCAGGTGTAGGTTTCATTTGCAGAGATTTTGAAGCACGAACAATTTTGGCTTTGGCTCATCCTCTAGGAATTACAACAGCCTTAACCGCAAAAACTTGGGCTCTGTTTCTGGCATCAAGAACAACAACAGATAGGCAATGGCCAAAAGTTCTCTTCGGGACGGACTCAGAAAACCTTCTACTCTTCCTCACATCTGCAAGTGAACCCCCTTGCCACATCTCAGGGATGATTGAAGAAATAAAGAATAGAATACGACAGATTCCGCAGGCGGCTATCCAACACAACTACAGAGAAGAAAATCAAGCAGCGGATGGATTGGTCAATCATGCGGCAGACGGAAGTCAAATGAGAAACTTTTCAACCAAAGTTTGGGACCAGACAATCCCAGTCCTAGTTTGTATTAGTCAAGTTATCTTTCATGACTCTATGGATACCACATATCCACGTAATATGCTTTAAAAAAAAAAAAAAAACCCTTCTCTTGACTCGAAGATGTGGACTCAGCCGTTTTACAACCGGATCAACTAGGTTCTCACATAGAGATCAGTCAGGGATAGTAGGATCGGATAAATAGAGATTCATTTTTAAGGCCGAGGCTACTAGGGTCATGGGAATACACATTTTAGGATATAGTTTAAGGCAAGTATTTGGTTAAAGGATGGTATTTTATAAATTTATGTTTATTCAGTGCCTCAATATTAGATAATTGGACTCTTTAGTTGCACTCTGGTACTATTCTATAGTCTATACTAGCAACCAGTTAGCCTAGTGCATCAATTTCTAATTAGTATGTTTTATCTTTCATTATTAAATTTTTCCGTAGTCAGAAATGTCAATCATTCTATACCTGCAGTTGCTCGCATCTAATGTTAGATTAAATTCACTGCCACGAGTTTGAAAGAAATCAATTTCACTCCCCATGCCTAGTTTAGTGGACAATGATGATAGTAGTTGAAAACTAGCCGATACCTAAATCAAGATTCATCCATATATAGAAAGCATTAATTTTCGGTGAAAGAATATCACTTTTATAGCAATATCATTCTTAAAAAGAAAACGCCATGATGAGAATGATGAGATTAGCTTAATGATGATTAGTGTGCAAATAATTGGGGTATTGATGTGCATTCTAGTGGCAGTGCTACAAACACTAAACACAAGGATATATATACTTGTCACTAGTGCATTTAAGCAAAATTAACAACACTAGACGTAGAACCCATTTGGGTCCCTTGCAGTGATCATAACAATGGCACTTCAACGACCACTATTCCAGTGTTAGTGTATATGGTTCCACACAATTTGCTCCATTTAAGAAAAATGGCCAATTCTATTATCAAATGCAAAAAAAAAAAGAAAAAAAAAAAAGAAAGAAAGAAAGAGGCTACTTCCTTAACGTTGGTTGGAGTATTATTTATGCGGATGATGAGACATAGATGCATACACCAGTAAACCTCAAATACCCCACCATGGGCATGAATTCCTTCGATTGTGCAGATATTCAATGGAACTCTCATTACGATCAGCCACTCAATAACTCTAAGCGCATGTATACCATAGGAATAAAAGTATTGCTAGTTCATATGATGGGGCTTGTGTAAAATACTCCGTCCGTCCCACTCCTAATTGACCTATTTGATTTTAGATTTTGTCCCAATGATAAGTGACCTATATCACTAAACAATGAGATATTCCGGAATTATCCTTTTAGTTAATTATAAATAATATATGAAATATGTATAATTTGATAGGCATGTTTATATTCGTTACGTAGGTGTTTTAAAATGCTTTTCAATTGTATGAAATTTGCGAACATCCGTGGAGTATTTTGAGAGATAAACCATTTTTAAATTTCACTAGTTATTATTCATAAGGGTATAATTGTAAAAAATGATTAAAAATACTATTTTCCTTGCTTGCCTTAAAAATTGTGCAAATTTCAAATAGGTCACTTAGGAGTGGGACGGAGGGAGTATGATATTTCAATGCGCCATCAACTCATCAAATCGTCCCCTGCTTTTCTTCTTTTTTCGTTGAAGTTTGTCGATGTCGGGAGTCTGTAGTTAGTAATAAGAACAGGAAAGGAAGTCTGAAGTTACTAATAAGAACAGGAAAGGAATCCGTTGACACGATTACTTTTACACTATTTTACAGTTTTGGCATAATTATTTTAGTAAAACATAAGCGGTAACAAAAGATTTGAAGTTACTTTTTAGATAGTACATTCGTTACATTATTCTATATTTCTACAAAAAAAATAAAATAAACATAATCTGAGACGTAATATTGTCTGTCTATCGCTTTGGAACTCAGTCATTGAAATTAACATTTGAAATAAAAAATTGATATATGATGAATTTTTGTAACTTTCTTTTGTTTCTTTCGAAGCAAAGCTAAACACTCTAAAAATAACATATTACCAAAAACTAGCTTCATATTTTCATTATCACACATAATTTATAAAAGTATTAGTGTTGAAATTGTGAGATAGTATGAGAATAATTGGCTTCATATTTTCACTATCGTTCTGCAAAGGAATATAGGTTTCCAAATTAGTGGGGTTTTTCGGTACTTGGGTTTTGCTATTTGTTTTGAAAATTCTAAGTTATTTGTTATTAAGAAAAGAGATATCACTATTTATGAGGTAAATCATTACTGAAATTAAAATTAAGAATATAAGATAGCTGAACAAGTTTCAGAAAAAAGAACTATAAGGTTGCGTGATGTTCCTTTGCAAGGAAGGTGTGGTGGTATCTGTTTTTGGGATGGGAAGAAGTTTAAGGTTGTTGATTCTTTAGTAATTTTTAGTTTTACATATATGAAAGAAACTATGATGAATGAAGATCTAGAATGGCTCTTCACGGGTTTTTATGGTTCACTTAACTATTCGTAAGGTCTTTGTCGTGAATCATAAGAGCTAAGAAGGTTTGGAAACTTCCCTTGGTCATTTATGGTGATTTGAAGGGAAAAAATCAAGCATTTAACTATTGGTGATGTCACCTAACTAGGAGATCAACTACTCGGTTAACCTACGGTTTTTAATTGATTTTGTTACATCCGTTTTTTAAGCTGCTGGTATATTTTAGAGAGTCTAAGATCTTCTTCACCAAGGTCCAATTGAACCACGCGATTCATTTTCATGTTCGAGTCTCAGAGAACTTGACTGTTGAACCCTATTTAACTTTTTCTTAACGTTTGTTTTTCTTTAGTATTTACGTACGTTTTGTATTTAAAACTAACATACAATTAAATGTTTATGGGGAAATTAATTGATAAAATGTGACATGTTAAGCATTTTACAGCCTCTCAACCAATCTCAACCTGTAAGCTAGGTCTGCATCCTGTTCAGGTCCTTTCGTTCCTCCTTTTTGGTTTAATGCCTTGACAAAACACTCAAATGATCAAGATTGAATGTAAAGAATGTCAGACCATTGCTCGGTCGAACTCGCATGCGTTGCTATATCAAACATGTTTGTCAATATTAGTGATCAAAACTATAAGTCTTGATTTCTAGTCTACTATTAGCTAAGTCTCGGACTAGGATAGAAAGTGTAGTTGAGCTCAAGACTCCATGATGATCATCATACAAATACAAAGAACTACTCAAGGAACTTGTGGAACTTCATCGAATAAAAGGTATGTGGAGACTTGAACTTATCTATCACTCAAAAGTCTTTCTACTCTATCTCCTATCTTGAGACAAAAGTCGTATTGTTATATAGACTATGATTATACACATTTGCTATTTCGATCCGAGTTTATCTCGCTTATGTATTTCTCAAAATATGTGTTGGTAAGCTTTCTCTTTGGCCAAGTTCATCTTTACTAATGACGAAAGTCATATTAAGTTTCAATTACTTGAAAATGGCTTTGACGAAAAATGGTTTGTGAATAACAATCATATAACATCCTCTAACAAAGTTTCAATGATTGAAATGAGAGTTTAGAATAGATAACCTTGAAGGATATAAACATTGTATAGTAACACATATGTCTGTAAGTCCTTATTCCTTGAACCAAAGTATGCATACTTTGCTTCTCAGGAAAACCGGAACTAAAGTCCGCGTACCAGTACGCGCACCATCGGAAGTTCACGTCCCGTGAAAATCTGCTGGAGTTTGTGAACTGAAAACAAACTCATTCCGGGTACTTAAGTCCGCGTACCAGTCCGCGTACTTAGGTTGGTTATTTTCTAAAAACGATTATTCGTGAACTTAAACTTATATAAACTAAGGAATGCATAATTGCAAACCGTGACTATAAAGTTCATGAATTGATTCGAGTGAATCAAATCGTTTTTGCTTTGATTGTGTCTTGTATACTTCTATAAGATCTAAGCAATTGAACAACTCTCTAACTAGTTCATTTGAGTCATTTGAACTAGTTGTGGTAAAGAAGAATATGGGTGATATGGAAGTGCTCATATGGCTAACCATTTGGTTAACTACTGTTGAACCAACTAAGTGTACATGTTTGGGTACGATTACACAAACCTAAATAAACGTGCATTTCATTTGTGTGTAACAAGCTAAGTTCGATCTAACGTTTGAAAGATATTAGCTTGAATCTAATCAGGTTTTCATCTAACGATGAATATTGAATGCTTTGTTACTAAGCTAACATTGATTGCAAACCCTGATTTGAAAGTTTATATAAAGGAGAACTCTAGCAACTGGGAAAACTAATCCCCACACCTCATGTGTGATACTAGTTGTATTAGATAGAGTCGATTCTCCTTTATCCTTATGTTTCTTCTCGAGATCTTGTAGGTTAACGACTTGAATACTTCATTGGGATTGTAAAGCCAGACCGATACTACTTTTCTTGTAGTTGTGTGATCTGATCTTGCTGTTTCTATCGTATTTGAGTACAATCGTAAGATTGGCTTGAGATTGATTTCTCCGATAGTAAAGATATAAAAGAAGTCACAAACACCTTCGTCTCATCGTTTGTGATTCCGTAATATATTCTTTTGCTAGTCGATTAAGATTATTACAAGGTGATTGATAATTCTAGGTTGTTCTTCGGGAATATAAGTCAGTTTTATCAATTGGTTCCTGTTCACCTTGATTTATCAAAAGACGGAACAAGAAACTCGTAGGTATTTCCGTGGGAGACAGATTTATCTATTACCGTAGACTTTTCTGTGTGATACAAATTTGTTTATTAAAGTCTTCGACTTTGGGTCGTAGCAACTCTTAGTTGTGGGTGAGATCAGCTAAGGGAATCAAGTGCGTAGTATCCTGCTGGGATTAGAGACATAAGGAGCGCAACTGTACCTTGGATCAGTGTGAGACTGATTGGGGTTCAACTACAGTCCAGACCGAAGTTAGTTTGTAGTAGGCTAGTGTCTGTAGCGGTTTAATACAGTGTGTGTTCAATCTGGACTAGGTCCCGGGGTTTTTATGCATTTGCGGTTTCCTCGTTAACAAAACTTCTAGTGTCTGTTATTTCTTTTCCGCATTATATTTTGTTATATAATTGAAATATCACAGTTGTGCGTTGAATCGACCAATTGTGAAATCCAACCTTTGGTTGTTGATTAAAATTGATTGATCCTTGAACATTGATCTTTGGTACCGTTCAAGTAGTTTATCTTGTGATCAATTAGACTCGCAGATTTCTATTTGCTTGAGTAAGTATTGAATCAAGAAAGTGAGATATAACTCGTTGATATACCTTTATTAAGATTGAGTCTGACTGTCTAGTTGATTCTCTTAAAAGTATATTGTAGTTAGTCCATACAAATTTCTAAGCAAAATATTGGGTGTGGTTGTTAGACCCCCCCTTTTTCAAAGAATGTTAAGACACCAAAATCCCACCTAATCAAATCAAACGTTTGCAAAGAAAAAATTACCTTCTTTCAGGATTTGAGGTAGTTTCAAACTTCTCTCATTTGGATCATATACAAAGTACACAGTTTGCAGTAACTCTGGTTTCTTCAAATTTCCAGAAGTAAAAGAAGATATTTTTTTTATTTTTTTTTTAATCTTAAGAGAACACATATTTGGATGCCATTATCAAACCTAACCAATATAAATGTATAATACCTTAAAAGTTCCACAATGAAAATCCTTAGGTTTTTACCGTAAGAAAAATACAGTTAATTGTAACATATGGCTACTTAAAGGAAAGAAAAAAAAATCAACTATGATTTATCCTCCCAGTTAGGTGATGTCACCTGCTACTAGATACTTGGTCACTGTGCTGCTACATCAAAAATGATTTAGCAGTGTTAGAGCAAAAAAAAATCCTGATTAGAATGAAAAAATTTATAACAATATAACCGCCAATAAAACGTAATGAATTAATCGGTTCACTATAAAATATAATTTCATTGGTCTTCCTCTCCACGTGGTACTTATGAGCGGGAAAATAACCAAATCGAAAATGTAAAATGCAAAATTGATAGTTTCATTGTCACTTCTAGGTAAGTTTCCCTTTGTCTTTCAAGTTGTTTTATTCGCCCCTTCTGCGATTAGTGTCCAAAATGCATTTCTATGTGATTGTATTCGAGGGTGACTAACCTCTTATTAATTCGAAGCCGACCAAAATAAAGACTTATAAGAGAAAACACACACATATATATATGTATATGTATCAATAATGGATTTTTAGGCTGGGAATTTGTGAGATGGTGGTTACTGAGTTCAATTTCTGATGCCAATATTGTTTAAAAAAATAGGGTCATTGGATAAATGGGTGAGTATAAGATTTCACAGTGTTGGCTCTAGGAAAAAACATAAGTAAATGTCGTTTTCGCTCATTTTGACATTGATGGTAAATAGGTTGTGTTAGAGCATTGTTCGGTTGAACCCACCAAGCGTTGGTATGTCAAGTTTAGTTCCAAAACTCAGAGTCACTTGATTTGATTACTAAAGTAAACTTCGTTAGGTTAGATTAAGAACATGAAAATGCCGAGACTTGCTCTGGTTACTCACGATGACCTGAAGACGTATCGAAGGTAATAAAGACATCAACAATCAGTCCGAGATTAATAATTACATACTTGACTTGTTTCATTTTTATCTTTTGTTCTTTCAGGTATATATTCATTAAAAACATAACATAAAAAGCGAGGTTTGTTGATAATAACTTTAGTACTGGTGACTTGGGCATTATATTATGATCAAAGTATCAATAAAGATTAATGTACTAGTTGTGTTTACAACTTGAGTATATGGATTTACGAGGTATAGTTTATCTATGAACTTCGTGTTATCGACATTGCACTAATTGGTAATTTATTATTATTTAGTATGTTGAACTTCCGGATGAATTCAAGCCTTGGAATTATATTTGAAAGTAAATTCACAATACATAGTGTCATGAAGTAGACTTGTGAAACTTGTTTCGTTGTTGAAATATGAATTCAGGATCGGTTCCAGGATTGATCTCGATAATGTTTAAATTGGTTTTACATTTTTGATATGTTTGTTATCTTCGGGTTTCTGAAAACATCGTGATGTATAAACTGCAAATATTTATAAATATCGACGTCGTGATCTGAAACTCATCTGAAGCCCATCTGAATGCATCACAACCTTTCTTCTCGCACACCAGGTAGGCTATGTTGAAATTATGTTGATTTTTACATACCTTCAATTCTAATTGAGAATTGCGATTGTCTTTGAAGCATTGCTGATTGTCTAGTGGAAAGTTTGTAACACTGTGATTGTCTCCTTTACAGACAATACAACTCTGTGATGATGGAAGCTTGATTGGAAGTGCAGAAGTATGAGAAGAAGCAAGATCAAACCACTCAAATTAGTTCCAAGTGAGATTCAAGACTTTGAAGAACAACCTTCCATTAGTTCCATCTATTTTAGATTTCAACGAAGCTCTCACTCCATTACAAGATACATGTTTGCATCTTGAATAAACCCAGGGACAAGCCTTTGTGTCGTGATATTCTTTGTCACACATTGAACACATTATCATCTGCTAATATTAGAGCTTGCTGAATCATTCAAACTGAAAATGGGGGGTCTAACAACCACACCCAACAATTCGTTTGGAAATCTGAGAGGACTTACTCCAATACACTTTCTAGAGAATCAACTAGAAAGTCATACTCAATCTAGAATAAAGTATACCAAAGAGTTTAATATCTCTAACTCTTAATTCGATCCGCAATCAGCAAATAGAAATCTGCGATCCCGATTAAACAAGAGGCGTAATTTGAACGGTACCAAAGACCAATGTTCAAGTGTCAATCAATGTAAATCAATAACCCAAGGTTGGATATTCTAATTGATTGATCTTAACGCACAACCAGTGATATTTCAAGAACCAATTGACAAACCAGACTAATATTCCCGAAGAACAACCTAGTATTATCAATCACCTCACAATAAACTTAATCGACTAGCGAAACAAGTTATTGTGGAATCACAAACGATGAGATGGAGTTTGTTTGTGATTACTTTTTATCTTGCCTATCGGAGATAAAATCTCGAGCCAATTATTTCAATTGCACTCAACAGGATAGCAACAACAAGATCAGATCACGCAACTACAAAGAGAATAGTTGGGTATGGCTTCACAATCCCAATGAATTCTTCAAGTCGTTAATATACAGGGTCTCGAGAAGAAACCTAAGGTTAAAGGAGAATCGACTCTAGTTATGCAACTAGTAACACACAGGAGGTGTGGGGATTAGGTTTCCCAGTTGCTAGAGTTTTCCCTTATATAGTTTTCAAATCAGGGTTTGCAATCCAAGTTACCTTGGTAACAAAACATTCAATATTCACCGTTAGATGAAAAACCTGATTCAACCAAGCTAATATCTTTCAACCGTTATATCGAAATTAGCTTGTTACACACAAATGAAATGTAACTTCATTTAGGTTTATGTAACCGTACCCAAACGTGTACACCATATTGGTTCACAAATAGTTAACTGAGGTTAGACATACGATTACTCTCATATCAACCTTATTCATCTTAACCATAACTAGTTCAAATGACTCAAATTAAACTAGTTAAAGAGTTGTTCAATTGTTTAGAAAACAGAATTTAAATCAAACCGGTTCGATTCACTTGAATCAATCATGAACATTATAGCCATGGTTTGCTAAGATTGCATTCCTTATGATTTAAATGTTTAAGTTCATGAACTGATCGATTTGACAAAGTAACCAACTTAAGTATGCGTACGGGTATGCGTACTTAAGCAACTGGATTTTGAGTTTGTTAAGTTTCCAAACTCAACATAAATTTTCGGTTAGAAAACTTCAGCCAGTATGCGTACGGGTACGCATACTTAAGGTGACTAGTTAAGAGTTTTGCCAAAACCAAACTCAGCAGAAATTCTCGGTTCGAGAACTTCCACCAGTATGCGTACCCGTACCCGTACGCATACTTAACCCGTCTCCTTCACCAATTTCGTATACACACATATGCATACTCTTGGCTCCCGGTTTATGGATTTTTACACTAATGTGCGAACACACTATATATGCTTATATCCAAAGATGGTTACATTATCAACCCTTTATTTCAATCATTGAAACATTCTTCTATAATGACCATAGCCGTTTTCACACACTATTAGCATTAAAGCAATTTCCAAGATATTGAAATAATCATTATCGAAACATTCCAAGCCTACATCAAGTGATTGTATCACACAAACCATGTAAGATGCTACTCGACAATTTTCTCATGATATAAGATGAACTTGGTCGAAGCGAAAGCTTACCAACACATATTTCGAGAAATATGTAAGCGAGATATACTCAGCTCGAAATCTCAAATGTGTATAGAGAAAACTATATCGTAACACGACTTATGTCTCATTATAAGAGATAGTAGAAATAGACTTTCCAAGTGATAGATGAGTTCAAGTCTCCACATACCTTTTATCGAAGAAGTTCCACAAGCTCCCCTTAGTAGTTCTTTGTCTTCAAGAGATGAACGTCGAGAGATCTAAGCTCAACTACACTATATATGTCCTAGTCTGAGACATCTATAAATAGGCTAGAAATCAAGACTTATAGTTTTGATCACTAACATTGACAAACATGCTTGAGATAGCAACGCATGCGAGTTCGACCTAGCAATGCTCTAACAAAAACCACCACCCATTTTTAAATCCAAAAAAAAGTTGATTCTGCGGTGGTGAAATATATCATTTATGGAGAAGAAGCTAAGATGAAAGTTATGGTAGGAACCATTTAGAAAGTGCCACATAAAATGTCACGTGTCTAAAATGATGACATTGTACATTGTGGACGTGGCATATCTGATTCCACGCGCGCATAGTCAAATTAGCGATACATATTTAAATCACTGATTCAAAGGACTATCATGCCTTTTGGAGTCCAACTTGGGCTCTGTTATCACATACTTAACGAGGGCTGCTACCGGTATTTAAGTGGGCAGGGGCAGGGGCTAATGGTTAATGGATGTTGATCACTCCTTTTCGCCCATGTGTCATCCACAACAATGTGTTGCACAAACGTACAATGATCAAAACAAGATCCTATGTACTTTTGTTCCTCATGAAATGAAAAATATACATAAGACAAAATTCATCTAGAAGTCTATATCCATATCTAATTTTGCTCCGAGGGAAAAACGCATGCCCTTGTTCTGTAACTTTTAAATCCTCGTAGATTTTAATTTCTTGGATAAGAGAATATGCCTTCAAACTAAGACTGTGTTTTGGAGATCTATCTCTATGTTAGATAAATGGTTATTTTTGGTATGACGATCATGCGAATGGACCCTAGTTGAGTTTCTCATCCAAGTCCTCACGGGAGCAGCAGCTAGCTTCAAAAGCTTGGGACAAGATCCGTGCAGCAAATGTGCCCAAGTATCACGGGCCATACATATTTTAAGTGTCTTACATTATATACATATTGCATTATGGTGCTCTTTCAAAAAATTAGTCGTCTCCCAACACTGTTTTATCACCTTGGAGTTAAAGATCATTTTCTTGACAAGCCGAAGTTTTTGATCACTTGTTCAGTCTTAAAGTCCCGAGTAACCAACAACACTTTGGGAGTTGGAGGAAGTTATTTTCCAGATAAGGTAGGTCCGGCGGACATCAAAATGTGAGATGATGAGGAAGGATGATGGTTGCACTTAACCATTTCGCATGGTATTTAAAAAATCAAAGCTGTGGGGGCACAGACATGGTAATCTAGTATCATATCTTTTCTCAATAATTATGCATGCTTAATTGTTTTCGAGCTGTTCCAGCCCGAAGAACTGTTTAAGCCATAACCCACCTTAGTTGAAAATATTATCCGTACGAATGTTCAAGGCATGCACCTTTGTTCTTCTATTTTTGCTTCCTATGATAAATTCTGAGGTCGAGCCAGCCTCATGGAACATCCAATTGACGCGAATGAGGAACTAATAGCTTGTTTGGATAACATATCAGAAGTAATTTTTAATTTCTAAAAGTCGAAAACTCAGAAATCAGTTTGAGTGTCTAATTTCAAAACGACTTTTAAAAATCGAAAAAAATGACTTTTTATGAAGTAAAATTGTTTTGCTTCTGACTTCTACTTCTGGAAGAGCAAAAGTCAGAAACAGATAAGTTTATGTTACACAGAGCAGAACCGGTCAGATATCAATTTTCGTGAGGTGAAGGTGTTCTCGGCTGGTCAATGCTATGCAACCTATGTCAAGATCACGTTTTTCTTGTTCTCCCCCTGTAAAACGTAGACCTGACATAGAGATAAACTGCCTTAAGTTAGAAAAGCCAAGAGGGTACACACAACGTAGTCACACACTAATTAGTAGTATGGCCAGCCTTTCATCAAGAAGGGACGAGCAAACGTCGCATTCCTTAGCACACCACATTTCATCAATTTATTCTTTCTTTCAAGTGTAGGGGACCAATTCACGGTTCACCAGTTGTTTACAAATGGCGCTCCTAGTGAATGATTTTACTTGGGGGACCATATTCAATCGAATTTTTCTAACTAAATCTAGTTTGTTATTGTTGTGAAGTTGGTTTTTTTTGTTTCCCATTGGGTGAAGAATTTCGTCAAGATGTGAAAATGTGCATATCTTTCCGGGGCTAAGATGAATGTAAAACATGGATTATGTTCATGTATGATTTTGCTTCTAAAACTGATTCAAAAGATAAAGAGAAACAATAAAACACTTGCAAAGTTACAAAAGTAAATAAGGCATTGATATTGATTCAACGAATATGAAGGAAAATGAAGAGATAAAGACGAGTAAAAGCAGAAGGGAGGAGATGAACAGTAGAAAGAAGACCTTTTCTTTCCCAAGTTTAAACTGCAACGGAAACCGAGAGATGAATAAAGAAAAAGATTGACGTGTAAAAGTAAAAATCATTGACAAGATGGAGAGTAATTCATATGTATCTCTCTCTAGAGTCTAATCCATAGAGTCTAGACCACTTGTATCCCTGTTTCTAACATCGAATCCACCTAAAATATCTAACTTGAGTGTCGCTGTATAGGCGCCGTATAAGGTAAGATGTTGGTAACCCCTCCAATGGAACATGCCATGTCTCTCTTATTAGTTAGGGGATGTCTTATAGGGGTGTAAATTGATCAGATTACCCTACTCCTATTTTTAACTTAATGGAATCAGAAACATCAAAACAGTTTTTTTGATTTTTTTCATCTTCTCTTCTCCTCTCCTCCTCCATTAAAATTGAAATTTTCATCGTCCTCGATTAATCAACGATTTGAAAAATTGATAATCATTGATTGAATACTATATTTCCAAAAGACCCAGTTAGGGTTTTGTTTATTGTGTTTGATTTAAATTAGTTTTGTATCAAAAATTAGGATTTTGGATCAAAATTGAAATTGAAATTTCTGTGTTGCATGTGAGTTACGGTTGGTAATAACTCCAATTGGAACCGTAACTATAGATTTGGTTGATGTTACGGTTCATTTAACTCAAATACCAACCGTAAGTTCTTGATTTTGAGATAAAATATTCAGTTACGAATTTTTTTTCCAACCGTAAATTACTTACGGTTGGTCTTGTTACTTAAGTTACGAACCGTAAGTTGTCCTGGATGTTTCATTTTTTTTTACGTATGGTTTGTAATTGCATCACTGTTACCAACCGTATTTGAGTTACGCCTTGTAACTCAAATAACCATACCAACCGTAGGTTAATTACGGTTGATCTCGATTCATTAGTTACCAACCGTAATTTGTTACGGTTGCTATATGTTGTCATTCTACCAACCGTAACTGGTATTACGATTAGGTTTTCCCCAAATTGAACCAGTTACGGTTGGTATTCGATACTTTTGGAACCGTAACTGAGAGTTACGGTTGGTAACGAGCTAAATTCCAACCGTAAGTTCTTCTGAAATTTTAAAAGTTTCGATCTTTTTACGTACTTTAGATAATTTTGAGTGACAAAAAGCTAATGGGAACTAATTTAGAGATTCACCCATCTCAAATTTGTCACTGGAATCACTCATTTTGGTTGAGTGAATCAAAATCTAGGGTTTCACAAAAATGTCTTTTTTCTTCTCTTCACAACTTTTTTTTTCAACTCTAAAAATCTGATTTTAGAGTTATTATAAGTGAAAATTAATTATCAACACTAATCTTGATTATCATCACTAATCTTGATTATTAAAATAAGGGTTAATTGGTCATTTCCATATTTTTTTTTGATAAGGGGTGGCATGAATTACCATATTAGGTTGCCGCCCCTCTAATGGATTATGCCGCCCCCTTAACAGGATTGTAAAATAAATGGACTCATCAAGAACCTCATCAATACAGTGGCCGATACTGGGTTAAAGGCTAATAGCGCGTTTGGATACAAATCTGCTTCTGACTTTTGCTTCTCCAGAAATGGAAGTCGGAAGCAAAATGTTTTTGCTTCACTAAAAGTTAACTTTTCTGTTTCTGGAAGTCATTCTGGAATTGTTTACCTAAACTAACTTCTGACTTTTTCGCTTCTAGAAGTCAAAAAACAACTTCTGGATGTGTATCCAAACGCGCTATAACTCAAACGCGCTATAACTCAAATTGATAGTTGAGGCCTATCAAATTTCTTTAACGGCCTAAAAGAAGGTTAGATGGTTGGCAAGAGCCAACTTGGAGGTCTAGACAAAAAACAGGTTTGAGTGTTGTTACAAGTTCCAGGCTGAAAGGCAAAGATACATGAAACAACACTTGAACTGAAAAAAGGAATGTCTTTAGACAAAGCATCCGTCCTTGATTTCCCTCGAAGTTCCAGGTGGAGTATTCTTGGAAACAAAAAAATCTTGTATATTTTTATTATTCTTTAATTATTATTTTTTATTATTGGATAGAGAGTATTACATTAACTAGTTGGAAGCCTAACAAACTAAGCTCCAACAACATACTACTACATTATTCTTTAATTTATTTTAATTATCTTGCAAAATGTATTATAATTAATTATATTATTTTTCTTTATTATGAATATTTGAGAAATATAATTATTCATTTAGTGATTTTATATTAGAAAATATCTCTTATGTTGAGATTTGAATTTCTTTAAGTTCCTCAATAGTGGTGGAAATATTTGTTTGAACATTTCCAAAGGAGCTTCTGTTTCCGTTATCTCGAGTTTTTTTTAGTGCTAAGTAATTTAGCCTTAAGTTTGAAAGCAGGAGATCCCTCCACATGAATATACCAGGAATTTGCTATAATGTCTCTACAGGTGGGGTCACAATCACCTTCAAAATTGACACCTATATGCATGGGGCAATGGTCTGAGGTATTTCTAGGGAGATTATTAACACAAAGCTTTGGGAATAAAACTTCAACATCATGGTTAATTAGATATCTATCAAGCCTTTCTAGAATCAAATCAATACCGCGTTGTATATTAGACCAAGTAAATCTAGGATCTGAAAAACCAGGATCATGTAAATCAATTTTTTACAAAAAGTTTTAAGATTTAGAAAATCATTGTCATCAAGTTCTAAACCACCAATTTTCTCATCATGACCAAGCAAAGCATTAAAGTCACCTACAAAGAAAGATGGCTCACCTCTAGGGATAGGGGTAAGGTTACTCTAACTAGCCCAAAAAACATCCCTAAGAGTCTGGTTTGGTTCACCATATATGAAATGTATATGACAAGGTTTAGAATGGATAATATCGTTGGCGGTAACATATATGCATCTGGTGTCAGAAGAGATGACATTGGGATCCAATTTTTGTTTCTAAGCTAAAACCAAATCTGCAATCCTACCAACATAGGGAACATTAAAAGCACGGAGAAACCCCAAGTTTTTTAGTTTTCTAGCAACAATATCCTTCTTCATTTTGGTTTCAGAGATGAACACAATATCAGGGTTTAAGTTTTTCAGCAAGATAGACAACTCTTTATTAGTTAGGCCCCTAACATTCCAGCATAACATGTTGACAGGGAATAAAGGCACCAAAGAAGCAATAATAGAAATCACATTATTAAAAATAGAGGTGTTAGAAGATGAGGATACCTGAGTTGTAAGGATGACACTTCCATTAGGATCGAAACTAGAAGAATCACACTTGCTTGACCTCCTTGTGTTGCATTGAGATCAAAAGAAACAATCTCATGAGAAGAATTATTACAAAAATTATGATCCGCCGTAGATTGACTAGTAGGAAGATGGAAAAGACCATAAGGATTAAAAAATTGCTGGGATAGACCAACATGGTTGGTATCAGAAATTGAAGAAAGGAGATACAGATTGATAATGTGTGGACAATGAGTATTATAATCTGGTTCAGGGGATTCATTAATCAATGGAGTTGGTAGATTGGACTAGGTAGCACTAGATTGAGCCGATTTAGCAGATCTGATGAGTTTTCTAGAATCAACACGAGGATTGATTTTCTTTTTAAGGTTACTGATAGCATCGGGTTCAGCAGCTAGAGAAAGAACCTTCTCCCTAGATAAGGTATTGGTATGAGAAATGATGGATGTTGTCTTAAATCTCTTAGATGATTGCTTCAGATCCAGAGAATGATTGACTTTAGCATGGTCACGAACCCTTGACTCCAAGTGGTCAATTTATGAATGATAGGGAGGCCAGCTTCGGAAATATTTATGGTATTCTCCTTTATTTGGCCAGCTTCATAGATCTTCAAGCTGGAGATCTACTAGTAAAAGGACCCATGTTCAGATTTTTGTAGATAAAATTAGTATCTTGGTTAGAATCATGATCTTGCACTACAGGTGATTTACCCCTAGACTTTGAGATATTGACTTCATTCTCTTCTGACATAAGAGTATCATTGACAAACTGAGAAACTGGGTTGTTTTGTGGATCCTCCATTGTATCCAAATAATGGGTAGCTTTATTTGGCTGCGGTGACATCCATATGGTAACATTGATTCTGGCGGTGGATCTAGACTGAGATGGTGAACGACTAAGATTTTCCACACGAGCCGGCTTTGGTTTGATTTTAGTGCATGTGCTTTATTTGTGATCAATGATCCTGCTAGAATAGCAGAAAGATATTGGCACCATAAAGTATCTGCATTCGATGAGAAAATGTTGAATTATGCCTCTTGCTACTAAAGGAATACCCGTTGGTAAAGGATTTTGGACAACAAGTCTAATGCATACCTTCACATTTTTCTTGAGAGGATGGTTTCCATATGGTTCCTTATCTTCAACGAGATCACCCAGTTTAAAGGTTAACTTTTTTAGATGTTCAAATTAAGTACATTCCTTAGGATCATTGCACAACACCAACCACATAATCTCTTCAGTGAAAGCAGTTTGACAATTATTTAGCCATCCAGTGGGTGGTACAACACGAAGCACAATAAGGTAGCCTCAAGCATACCAAGGTATTTGATTATTCACTCTGTTGAAATCCACTTCAGCTAAAGGTAGTGACAGTAGGAGTTTGAACTAGAGGCCACTGAGTGGTGGTGTAATTTCTAACAAAAGAGGTTGGAACCAAAATCTCACTAAAAATATGACCAATCATGCACTATTTCCAGTTACTATCATCTTCAGCGACCACCGCAGCTTTATCTATGAAGATCGGTTCAGTTAGGGAATAAAGAAGTTTGGTTGGTAGAATGAGTTTTTCAGACATTTGAGTAAAAGGATCTTGAAGATCTTTATCCGTCGAGTAAGGTAGAGAGGTTTGAGGGAGAATTCGTTGTTTAGGGAGAGATGGGTTTAGAGGAGATGAGGGTAGAGCATTCATCAATAGAGAAATGATGAAGTTACATGAGATAGTGTATAAATAAACAACTATCGGATATTTGAAATGAACGGTGATAATAATGTGAAGTTTGGAGGAGATGGTTCAAGAATAATAAATTCGGTTTCTTATGCTGAGAAAATGATATGTCACTTGATTAGACTAGAGGAGTTGGACTAAGAGAGCCATATCATTCTTAAAAATAGGTTTCTAATAGATGATTTGGGAGAGAGAGTAAAGGTTGGGTGCTTGAAGTTGTGTAAGTTCATAGGTTTCGCCAAAGACATGACGATTGTTGTCTTGGAAGCTAGTAGAAGTGGAGATACAATTGAAATTTTCGCTTAAGGAGTGATCTTTGACTCTATTTTTTGTACATAAGTTATTGGTGGAATGTCCACTTCTATTGCTGATATAGTTGCACGACTTCAACTTTAACCTGCTAATGTTGGTGTAGAAAACAAAGATTATCGTCGTAAGAAGTTGTTGCTTATTATGAAGGGTAGGGAGATATTTACGGTGGATGTATTTTTCTGACCTTGTAGAAAAGCCATATGGGACAACTCCAATAAATATGGTAGTAGTATGAGAGAGAAAAAGTTAGCCATTATGGTAATTGGTTTTTTATGGCTAGGGATGAGAGTATCTAGGTAAAGGATTAAGGTGCTTTAGGTAATGAAATTTGTTTAGGTTATGGGTACACTGCATGCTCTTAATGTGTAATACATAACGGATCATAGTTTCTCTCAACAGGTGCTATGAACTTTGGATCTGCAAACAATCAATTTTTTTGTTACTGCAACATAAGAGACCATGCAGGGAAGATACACACTAGTGCCTCTCTTAATCACAATGCCATGGGAATCTAATCGATAGGATATGTCTACATACATTTTTAGAGTATGATTAGACGAGAAGTAATGATGGACTTTGAAAAAATGCATACGAAATTGAATTAACATGGTCTGCCAGAGGACGCAACGTTTAACCATACACCATAAATGGTCATTTATGGTTAATCTACCCATGCTATTAAAGGGAGAAAGGGTGATAAACTTATTATGAACTCAAATTATACCCAGACAAGGAAAGAAATCATCGAAAATTAAGAGAGAAAACAATGACAGAAAATAATCCGGTAAACGGAAATAACAATGAGCCACCAACAGATTTGGCAGAAATGCAACATGCAAAGAGAGCAATTGGGAGTTTAAAAAATGCTGAGATGAAGAGATTAATCCCCTTTCTAAATCAGGAAATAACCAGAAAGAGCGAGAAGGAGGAATTTGAACGGTTAAGAATCAAGAACAATGAGGAATTTCAGTTATGGTTGAGGAAGCGCGATGCAATTGATGTCCGACGAGCATGAGAAAAACATAAGAGGATGTGAGATTGGAGATGTTCTCGGAATAAAACCAGGAGTGTCACTGGGAGTGACAGCAAAGATGAAAAACAACACCAATAAGAAGATGAAGAGGATACCAGTGATGCATCAATTGATCTATAACACATAGCAAGGGAGGCTGAAAGAAATAAAGCGAAGCAAAAACAAGTTGAGGATATGTCGTATAAATGTTATCTTGCGGAGAAAAAGAATCCATGGAAATTTTCTTGAACAATGTCAGAACCTTTAAATATAGATTCTGATGGAGAGGAGATTTTTGGTCAAGATATTGGTAGTATCCCTGTGATGGAGGTGGATGGATAACTTGAAAGTGAAGAAAAAGAGGATGATACAGATGCTGATGATGGTTATATGCCTTTTTTTCCTTCAAGCGGTGATGATGCACGTGATTTCTGCTATGATGAATATGAGCTTGGTAGCGACAGTGATGACGATCTTTGGTGATTTTCGTATAGGTATGATCAAACCCTTCGAAAAAAAAGTCTTCTGGATTAACTTCTGAGAGATTTTTGGTGCATCTTCGTGAAAACTTGCGAGGGTTTTCATGATATTTTGTGTTTCTTAAGTATGGTAAGGAGGTAAAGGTTTCTGTTTCCATCATCATGTGGAAGTTTCATTTTTTTTTTAAAGCTTGTTCTTTGGAGGTGTTCTAGGAGAAAAATGAGATTCTAGATGATTTTGGGACTGGTTTGTTGCATAGACGGATTTGGTGGAGCAACACTGGAATTCTCAGAAAGTTCGTTTAAGAAAGGCTTAGTTTCATAATATCTTTTTACTTGACAACTTGAATTTCGGCTAGGAATGACAGAGAAGTTGTAATGGAACTGGTTATTAGTCGGAGCAATAGTGGTTGTAATCTTCTTTCTTTCAGTTTTATGGATGTAATTAAACTTGCTTTTTCAAGTGTCTTTTGTTCTTGAATTTCTATGAATATAAAAAGGTGTTTATCTGTTAGTGATTGAGCAAGTAAGGTGATTGGGTAAGTAACTCCGACAAATGTATTGAAGAATAGGATGGACAATTGCTTGATTATGATTGAAAATGGTGAATTTGGTTAAATTTCATGACCTAGAAAGGAAGATTAAAAAAAAAACTAAAACATGCTTACGTCATGCTACTTTATCAGGGCCCTGAAGCTTTTTCTTATCCTTTGTCTCGAGGGAGACATAATTGAGTCATCCTTGTTAGTTACCAACGGGTTCATCCACAACTACTTTATGGGCTATATAATTTTTTCCTTTAACAATTGTTGCTTGTGTCGCTGAGTCTAACCGAAGTACTAATATACTATCTAACATATCCTCATTGGACACATTGACGACGAGAATACTATTCTTAATAAACCGTGTGAAAAACAAAAAAAAACTATTGTATTTCCAAAATAGCCCCGCAAAGGGAAACAATGAACTTTTTTTTTTTTTTTGGGGGGGGGAATGGTGGGTCCCGGATGAATGCTATGACCCAACAAAAAGATATATCATGTGAGAAGCAGTTTTTTGTGGTTTATTCACACGGTCTGTTAAGATTTTTTGATTGAAGTATTCACATTGCATGGTAGATATACCAAAAGGCCATACAATGAAATGATACGTCACCTGTTATCTGCTCTAAAATAAACGGTGCTGGTTTTATAATATTCTACCAAACCCGAGCGAAATCCTTCAAAAAGGCTAATGATCCTCCTCAACAATCGACCTAAGCCATATTGAAGGTACAAATTAGAACACAAAGGCAATGTGCTAAAGTATGAGCTGCAGACTTACTTAAACATGGTTGAAAAGTAAAAGTACAAGCAACCAAGCTAGATGAGTAAAATAAAATTTCTTAAAGATAATATCCATTCTTTGATTCCCAACGAACTTCCTGGATGAATATTGGTCCTTCAGATCCTTTATATCATCCTCGATGATGATATGAGTAAGTTTTTGCTCCATAGATTTTTTAAGAACAACACAGATATCTCTCACTTCAGCATCAACAACAGATTCAACATCAAACACCATTGAAGCAAAAAATGAGGCTTTATTTGTGAAATCTCTCATCACATATCCTGCACCATTATCCATAGATGTTTCATCAAAAGCACCATAAATATTAATTTTATCCAGCCAAATGGAGGGGCATCCATTTATCATGACTACTGAGAGAAATACTGGTGGGGATTTGTAACTTAGGTTTTCTAGTCAACAACATAGCTCTAGCTCTGTGAATAATTGCAGAATGAGTCTCCTTCTTATCATTAAAGATCACATTGTTTCTACTACTATAAATAGACAATAAGATAGAAGAAAATAAACATTAACATTCATTAGGTAACCTAGTAGTAGGATCCACAAACAGAACACAATCCATTAAAGCAAAGGTTTATCCTAAAAATCAGAAGTATTCACATAAATAGATGACAACAACCAAACATAACTAGCAAAAGGACAGATAGCCAGAGCATGCACGACAGATTCATGAGGATTAGAACACCTAGAGCACGCAACATAATCCATAGGCATTCTAGCATGAAGAACAGTTCTAGGAGGAATGTGATTCTTAGTTGTTTTCCAAATAAACATTTGAACTCGGTGTGAGATTCTAAGTTTCCAAACGCACTTTTAAAGCTTACTACAAGGGGAAGATATGGACCCTCTTAGTCCCAAGTAGGCAGATTTAGAAGATATTTTTTCATTCTTTGAAAGATCCCAAGATTTCTTATCTGGAGTGCACAATTAGCTTAAAGGAATTGTGGTAATATTCTTAACATAAGCATTATCAAAGCATGCGTTTAGTCTACTAATATCTCAGGTTCTAGTATCATGATTAATGAAGTAGGAGATTTTAACACTAGGGTCGTGAGGGACCAGGGGGTTAGGAGTACCAAAACCCAAATTTGGTATCTATTTATCACACCGAGGATTAACGAATTCCCTATCTCCTATTATCCAAGAGATAAACAGTTTGATAAGCTCTTTTTATAGTATACAGACATCTCCAAGTCCAAGAGCAGCTACTAGAGCATTTAGCAAATGCCAGTCTTAGGAAAGTATTTAGCTTTAAGAGCAAAACCTAACCTCAAATTTGGATTTTCAATGATCTTCCAAGCACTCCTAGTCAACATGCCCAGGTTATTTAACTTAGGTCTCCTAAATCCTAAACCTCCTTCATACTTAAGAGAACACAAGATATCCCAACCAAGCAGGTGCAATTTTCTATCTTTGGGGTCCAAAGTTCCCCCACCAAAATTTACAAAGATGAGAATGCATTTTCCTACAGAGATATTTTGAAATTAAAAAAATTTGGTATAAAGGGATAACTAGACCAATACGTTTAACCAAAGAAATTCTAGCATCTGAGATAAACAATACACTCATCAGATACTCTGGGATGTTTTTACCAAACAAAACGCCAGACTTGTCAAATTTTATTTCTTGGCTAGAAGCCAAACAATATTTTTGAGAATAATCTTTTATTGTTTAAAAATGTTTGACAATAACTTTAGAAAACAGAAAGGAGTCATCAACAAAAGAAGGTGGGTAATATTAAAAGCATTCTTCTAAATCCTAATACCTTTAACAAGGCATTTTCAGGTCAGGGAAATCTATATAAGCTGACATAGCTTTAGAGCAGGTGCTGTAGAGATATGGGGATATGGGATCTCCCAGTCTCAAACCTCTTTCATGACTGATTAAACCAGTTGGGACACCATTTAATAGGGCAGAATAAGACACAATAGACTAACATCGGTTGATCAGTTTAATTCAATGGTCTGACAAGCCCATTTTTGTTAAGACTTTTTCAAAATAATTTTTGTCATGTCAATAACAATTTATCATTAGCTTTAGACATATCAAGCTTAATGGCTGATATTCTTTCTTTTTTTTTATGATGGTTAACAGTGTAGGTAACCTCATTAGCAAGAAGGAGATTATTAGAGATACTCCTTTTTGGAACAAAGGCACTCTGATTTTGAGAAATCAGTTTGTTCATAGAAGGTTTTAGTCTATTTTCCAAAGTTTTAGACAAGATTTTAGAGATGAAATTACAAACCCCTATATGTTTATATTGGGGAACCAACTCAGTCAAAGGGACTTTAGGAATTAAAGCAAAATTAGTGTCATTAAAAACTTTAGCAATATGCCCAGTTCGAAAGCAAGTTTTTGTCATGTCAATTACAATTTCTCCCACAATATCCTAATGCTTTTGGTGGAAAAGATCAGTAAAGCCATAAGGACCTAGGGCTTTTCCCCCCTCATATCTGGAAAACTGCATTTCTCATCTCCCCAACAGTTAGCTGGGTATTGAGATGATGTTTATCTTCTTCAGAAAATTTCATAAGGTGTTCTTGAGAAATTGCATCCTTATGTTGTTGAGGGTTGGATGAGAAGAAGTTTTTAAAGTAATCTACAAAGGAGTTACTCATATCAGTAAGAACAATACCAATAGTATCATTGATCCAGCTGATAGCATTTCTTTTCCTTCCAAAAAGTGTGAGTCTATGGAAATATGGAGTATCTCCTTCCCAAAACCACACTTCTCTCGATTTATCCTTTTAACATATCTCTTCAAGGTTATAAAACTGTTTCAATCTGACTCTCATTCTAGTGATGAAATTAGAGTCAATTAGGTTTGAATTTCAACTAAATCATCTCTGGTAGTAGATATGTAAATCTGCATATTACCAAAAGAGCTTTTATTCCGGTCACTAAGACCTTTCTTAATACTTATAAGGTGGGATCTCGGCTTAAAGGTTGGAGAGCCATGATATCCCTACAAGTAGAATTTCAATCTACATAGTATTTTTTTATAGGAAAAGATTAGGCCTAGAAAGGCACTAAGACCAGTACAAAGGAGTTGTATTGGCATTGGTTGTGGATGCACCACTCAGCCTGCGCCAGCATTGTTCTTACAAAAAAGAGCTCAATTAAAGGTATCCATGTTTCGACTACGATGAATGATACTAAGATTTAGTAAAACAAAAGATATGGGGTTTATGACCATATTTCTACTACTTTCTTCTTGACTGTGTCTTCTTTCATAATAATTAAGATGAAATCTTCCTTGAGCGGCTTCAGGGTAGAGCAACTTAAAGCGAACTAGAATATCCATTGATTCAGATGATATTGCGATGTTTGTGTGCTGCATTTCTTTGGCCCACTAGAAAGCTAGGTCTGCCCCTCCCGTGGCTCCCCCTTCTCCAGAGTGTCCTGGATGTCCTCTAGTGCCAATGATGTTTCCTGCAAAATCTGTCATAGTTAGAGCAGTCTAAAATAATGAGTTCTCAGTGTCTTGTAGTGTGCATATACTTATATTATTCCCAAACCCTGCTTCTGCATTCCAAGTGTAAGGAGTAATATTGTGTTGCAAAGTAGTGTCAGTTTCCTCAGGTAAGAGTGGGAAATTGTTCATGATATGATCCTGCATAACATGTATTCTATTATGATTGCACAGATGCTGATTAATCCGGAGAGTAGTAACTCCCACATTAGGCTGAATTTGTTTGAATATAAAATCACATCTAGCTTTCCAGATATACCAACAAGTAGTGGCATAAATGTTGCAGTTAGTACTAGTGTTTCCATGGTGTAACCAGGAATTCAACCAGTCAATGAAAATGGTATTGTTATCAAAGAGAGTATGAGAGTAACCAAGAATTTCTTGCCACAACAAAGTAGCAGCAGGACAGTTCAGGAACAAGTGAGACATGGTTTCTTCTTCCCCACTATTGCAAACAGTGCATGTAGGATTTATATAATGAAGTATGCTAGCTGTTTTGGCATTAGTGGGAAGAATTCCATGTACACATTTCCAGATATTTATCATCCAAATGAAGCACTTGAACTCCCATAGAATTGCTGATCTGAGGAATGAGGTCTGAATTAGTGTTTTTGCTGAAGAAGACTCCAGATTTGTGAAAATTAGTTAGTTGCCCAGATGTGCTGCCAAATATCTGCAGTAGCTGCGTTATATTTTGAGCTTCAACAATATTTGCTTTGGATAATATCATGCAATCATCAGCAAAGAGAAGGTGGCTGATAGATGGTGCAGCTTTGCAGATCTTCATACCATTGATAATGCCCATCTCCTCAGCATGGAGAAGAGTCCTTGAAAGAGATTTCATGCAGAATAAAAAGAGATAAGGTGATAGAGGATCACCTTGCCTTAGACCTCTAGAAGGTTTGAAGAATTTGTCAGGGGAGCCATTGATGAGGACAACTGAAGTGGAGGTTGAAATGCATTGATAGATCTTGTTGCACCATTGATCATCAAACCCAATTTTCTTCATAATGGTCATTAAGAAACCCAGTCCACTCTGTCAAAAGCTTTTTCCATATCTATTTTTATTCCCAAATTGTACCAGAATTTCCTTTTTTTTCTTTCCTCTTTTAGATCTCATAGTGTGTATAATTTCATGAGCAATAGCTATGTTGTAAGATATTTGCCTTCCAGGGATGAAAGCAGATTGGTAGGGAGATATTATTTTTTTTTTAGAAAGGGCTTCATTATCTGAGCTAGAAGTTTAGATATGATTTTTGTAGGTGGTGTTGCAAAGGCTGATTGGTCTGAAATGACTAGGAGAAGTTGGGTTGTCAATTTTGGGGATGAGGGGTATAAAGGTGGCATTCATCGCCTTAAGAAGGTGACCAAAGAGGAAAAAGTGTTGAACCATTGTGACAATATCATTTCCAATGATGTCCCAGTTGAGTTTGAAGAAGTTTGGTGGGAACCCATCTGGACCTGGAGCTTTATCATTTGCCATACTAAATAAGATAGATTTAATTTCTTCAGGTTCAGGTTTTCTGTTGAGGGTTGTGTTGTCCTCAAAGGTTATGGATAGTGGTATAAGGTTGATGATTTCAGAGGAGGGGTTTATTGTTTCAGCAGTTGCCATCTGAGAGAAGTGATTGGTAAAGCATTCCTTAACCTCTTGATACTCAGTAATCTAGTTGCCTTCCTCATTTTGGATAGATTCTATTTTATTCCTTCTTGTTCTACTTTTAGTGGCTCTGTGGAAGTAACTTGTGTTCTGATATCCCAACTTGATGAGTTGATCCTTGCTCCTAGTTTTCCAGAATTTTTCTTCAGCTGTTTTCTAGCATCAGCTAGGACTTGTCCTCTGTCTGCTCTGAAGTAGTGAGTATGTATCCAATTTAAGTGTTTCTTGCATACATCTATATTGGTTTTGATGTTTCCATAAGCTTCCTTGTTCCAGACTCTAATTTGTATCTTAATGTCTTTGAGTTTTCTGGCAATAAAAAAAGCACTTGAACCAGGAGTAATCTTTTTCCAATATTCAACAATGATTTTTTTGCAATTAGCATGATCTAACCAGGGACCAAAGAATTTGAATGGAATCTTACCATTCTTCTAGTGAGGGTTAGAGTTTAGTAAGATGGGGTGATGATCAGAACCAATGGATAACATGTTTGTGATAGTGGTGTTTGGATAGATGGCAAGCCAATCATCATTAGCTAGGCCTCTATCCAATTTTTTTTCAGTAAGAGCATGGCCTTTTCTTTTGTTTGACCAAGTAAAAGAGCAACCAGAAAAACCAAGGTCAATGAGATCCAAATTAAGGATCTTTTCATTGAAAATGGATGCTTCATTGGCATCTATGGGGTGAGTACTAAAATTTTCTATATCATGGAGAATAAAGTTGAAATCCCAAATAACCAGCCATGGCAATTTATTGGAAACTGCAGATTTCTCAAGAATTTTCCAAGAGTTTAACTTGGATTGAGTATCATAAGGATTGCCATAGTAGCCTGTAAATAACCAAGGTGGGCTATTGGTAGTGCTGATTATTGCATTGATGTGGTTTATAGAATAATCCAAGATTTCTATGGAGATATTGCTTTTCCATATCAATGCTAAGCCACCAGCAGTGCCACTTGACCCTCTTGGATTAACTGACCAGAAGTTGTTGACCCCTAAGTCATCCATTGTTTTCTTTAGTTTATCATGCTTTTGTTTAGTTTCAGATAGAAATATAATGTCAGGATTCAGTTTATTAAGCTTATCATTAAGATATCTCTTAGCATATCTGGTGCCTAGTCCTTGGCAATTCCATGCTAGGAAAGTAAAAAATTGCCAAAAATAGGACACAACTGGATACTTGGAGATAAGTCTTCTAATTATATTGTCATAATGACCAAAGAACAGGAAGTGCACAATAAAGGATAAATCATGAGTTCTAAAGAGAAAGTAATGGGAGGTGGTCAAAGAAAATACCATTGTTCCAGCAGAGGAGGAGTCCAAATTTCCATTAGCCATGAGTAAAAGGATGCATGTTGTCCAGTTGCTCCTGAGAAGTAACATTTAGGTCTTTGAATCTTTTAACACTTGTCATGTCCATACTGTTGAGGGCGGTATTAGCTTCAGTGAGTGTGACCTTCTTTCTCTTGAAATCTATGGTAGGTGTGGATGAGGTGTTAAGAGAGATATCATCAAGATTCTCAAAGGTATGATTTTTTTTTCTTTGCTTTCCATGTAGCTTTTTTCTTCTTATTAGCTTCAGCTTCCATGTTAGCTTTGATTTGAGCTAAAGTAGGTAGGGTATTGAAAGGGAAGTGTTTTGGAGTGTTGGTGACTGTAAAAATTTGTTCAGCAGCAGCTGCTTCCTCATCAACCTTTCTTGGATCATTGTTGTTGTTGGTATTAATTCTTGCAGCAGTTTTCCACTTTCGAAGTTTTTTCTTGTAAGAGCCAACTATCTTTTTTGTTAATTCCATTCTTTTGTTTCTAATTTGATAGGCTAAAACATCAGGGTGTGGAGGGGGTGTTGAGTCAGAGTTCAAGGACTGAGCTCCAAAGATGATAGGGGAATTTGAGGTAGAAGCAATGTTAGCTATGGACTTTTCAAGCTCCAATCTTTTAGCATCCTTCAGAATTGCTTCAAATTCAGTAGCAACATCTGCATCGGAGTAAGGTCTGTGGATGATATCCTTTCCTGCTTGCACAATTTTTTGTCTAGGGGTTAGTGGTGGAGGTGCTGGTTGAGGAGTTGGTAAATGATAGTAATCTGGGTTGTTTTGATTAGGGGGTGAGGGACAGGGGGGGGGGGGGATAGGATAATCAAGCACTCTACAAACTTTACAAAATTTGATGCCATTGAGAGCATGAGCACATTCCATCCAGTGAGACACAGTAGGAGTTTCAAAAGCTTCTGTGCCAAACTTGAGAGATCTGGTAACATTGATTGTCACTTTAACTTCCAATTTTTTTTCAAATCTGTCTCTTCCATAAGGTTTTTGGCTCCCTGAAAGACTCAAATGGGTTTGATAATGTTTTGTATATCTGAGATTATATGAGTTGGGATTCTCTTCACTAAGAACCATCAATTTGTCAAATACACCCCTAGTGCCTCCATTTCTTAATGTTAAATAGTCTTCTTTATGAGTGGTTCTGAGGATGAAAAAATTTCTTCTTCTGTTCCAAACTTCAACCTCAGTTCTGCTAAGCATTTCCCAATTTGTGTTGATAAAATTACTGACTCTGGAAGTTTGAAAACAAATATTGCTACAAAGTTTTCCTATGAAACACCATTTCCAGTCTTGGGTTTTAAAAGTCGGTAAAACGCGATAGCTGATTAAGGCCATACTTGGGCCAATGTTATGAACGAAATTGACATATTACTCGCCACTCGCCAGTATTGATAACATCAAACAAGGAGTCTTAATATATTATTTCTGCATATATAAAAAAGAAAACAAATACAAAGTGCTACAATGATACTCATAATAATACAAACAAACTCAAAATAAGAATACGTTAATGCAACTACTCATACGACATCGATTCTGTCTCTTATTCATTCAGATCTCAACTTCTGTCTGTCTTCAAGAAATGAACTCCAATTCTGGCTATTACTAATTGATAAAAGCACAATGCTTTCTGATTTCACCATTATTACCAGTGAGAATTTCAATAGCATTCATTTTCTCCATAGATTTTGCAAAATCCTTGAAGAAAGTTGCTCCTCTTTTTGTTGCTTGGCTTTTGACGTACGCCTTAGTTACTGCGTCGTTAAGTAGAGCTGAGTCCGACTCAAACAATCCCCTTCTCTTGGTAACAAGCGAGTAGTAACTTGAGTCGAATGTTTTGAAACTCCCTGGATCCATCTCAGCTGTCTGAACTGCATCATTTGGCTTACATTTGCTCTTCAATCTCGTAACATACTCGCTGTCCAATGTTGGGTCTGAATCTCCTTTACCGGTGAAATTGTATAGCCTGTTTGTAAACGATGAGCAGAAGGAAACACCAATTGTGTGCGCACCTGTAAATACATATGTATATCCATGATAAAGTGATTAATTTTCTTGACTTTAGTTAAATCTTCCTTGGATGCTGCCAAAGTAAAATGAATGCACGGTTTAGCTTGAATGTATACCTGATAGGACTGCAAGGTCTATTGAACTCAAACCCTTCGATGCAAATGCAGCCTTCAATGAGGTGATCTTGGCGCTTCCTGGGGGTAGATTTGCCAAAGCATCTGCTGCGGTCGATACTAGTCCGTCTCTTCTACCAGTAGGTACCTTCCAGTATGGTCCCCTAATCTGAAAAATCAATCCAAAATTTCATATTTTTGTTTCTCTCATTTTTATTGATCAATTTGTTTATAGTAAAGTAGTAATAATCAATTTGTAATGGATAAGTTACCGTGGCTACTGCATCTCTAGCTGCCAATAACAGAATGTCTGCACATGAAACAACTCCCGGGCACTTTTGTTCTACTGCAGCCTTTGCAGCATCAATTACACCGAACCCGACAACGGATAGATTAGGAGGTGCAGATTTCTCGGCTTGGTTGCTGCTTGTAGAATTTATTAAAATTGAACCATCGCAACCCTGCAATATATACAGAGATGCATGCATAGATTTCAGTTTAACTCGCAACTAACCGAGAAAGCAAGTATAAGTTAACATTTTGTATTCAACGACTTCATAAATAATATAGATACCTTGACGAAACAATCATGGAAATTCATCCTCAATAACGCAGCGGCGAGAGTAGGATTTTGTGAAACGAATGAAGCAGTCGTCTTACGAACAATGGATTCTGCATTAGGACATGTCTTTTTGTAGAATCCCAGTTTTAGACCTTGAGCATTAGTTGCGTCCAAGGCAACAAGAACAAGAACTAATATTGAGAGAAACCTTAGAGTGGACATGATTAATTGATGCTTATTAAAGAGTTAATTAAAACTCTTAACTAAGCAACGAAAAGGGAAATGGTTGTAGTGAAGATGATCACCGTCGAACATGTTTATATAGATACTGAGACCTTAATTGTGTATTATTACATGTAACCTCGTCTTCTAGTTTTGCCATAATGCCAAAGGCTGCTATTACGTGTTTTCTGGCTAATTAAGCAATTATCTGTAGCTGTTACTGATTTTTAAATAATCAACCAATTATTAGTGGTATAATGACATGATGCAATTAAACTACCATATTAACAAGAAAATGGTTGACTTAAAAAGTTAAATTTTTGTGATTGATGTTGTTGGCATTAACACATATTAGATGCTGCTGTGTGAACTCTTCAGTTACACCAACTTGTAATAACCTGCTACTTTGGCGCTTTATGTGATGGTTGTTCCGTCCATAAAGAGTATGCATAATCGCCCTAAATGTGTATCATCGTCAATCGAAGCACAAGCTGTCTTTCAGATACAATTTCAACAGAAAATGCCCACAGTAAATATGTGCAAATGGCATCCCTTCTATGAGCGATATATATGATCAAAAGACGATCAGATTGCTTCAAGAATAGGATTGTGGTCCTAATCGTGTCCATTAGAGTCTGGTGTATACTATAGGGCTATAAATTAAATCATTTTTACTAGGAAAGCTAAAATGGACGGGGAAAACTGACTTTTGGTCAAATGCAGTTGATCCAAGATAATATGGGTGGGGATATAATGTTTTAGTATTCACAAGTTTTACTAGTAAATTTTAACTAGATCATTTAATTAGGGACAGAGGTAATATGTCCCAACATGCAATATACTTATATGGGATATACTACTATATGAGACTGTATCTCCCTTGTGGAATCCTTTGGTGTAATTTCTCTTTCTGCTCCATAGATAATCTTCCATTCCCAAAACTGCTGTGAATTTGTAGTCACAACACTCCATAACATAGTAAGTAACGGTCTTTTTTTTCTTTGTTGGGTAAATTCAAATTATATTAATAAATAGCAAAAGTTACTACAAATTTGTAAGAAAATAGGCAGAGAACCCCAATAAACTTACAAACTAATCAAATCTAAAATAAGATACATAAGGTCAATTGTAGAAATGAAACCCGGTCTTCCATCATAACTCATGCCTTCACCTTCATTCAAGCGACAACCCCTCTTAGCCATCGTGTCTGCAGCAAAATTGGCGTCTCTATAAGTATGCACAAAGCGTATTGTGTTATATCTAGCCCTCACAACAACCCATCTCTGCCTTAGACACCACGGAACTACATCAATATCACCCGAAAATGCCAAAACAGCACCCATAGAGTCAGTACGAATACAAGTATTTCCATTCTCTAACTTCAAAGCCCATTCCAACCCCACAATAACACAAAAAAACTCGGCTAAGTAATTAGTTTGAATACCAAAACCAACACTCATAGCTCCCAAAACGTTAGCACCAACATCTCTAACCACAGCACCAGCACCAGCTCTTCCCGGACTTCCCTTCGCCGGTCCATCACAACAAAGCATCAATTCTCCATGATTTGGAGGAATATGAAAGCACTCCTTTGGCTGCGTTAACTTAACACTCCTATGATGCACTCTAAAGAAAGATAACACCCTAAGATCATCTTGATTATTAAACATATCACCCTTCAATCTTCTCGAATACTCATGGATCTGATTATAAACCTTCTTGTGAAAAATTGCCAACTGACTTTTTGATTACCATAAACATAGGCATTTCGTGTCATCCATAACTCCGAACGAATAACAAGAATGGAAAGCAACCAAACATCCTTAAACATGCGACTCTTCTTCTTAGCCTGTTTATAAGCAATTGAGATATTTTGGTGAAGGTTGAGACTAAAAATCTCAGAGATCCAGAGCCACGCCCTCTTAGCAAAATAACAAGACCATAAAATATGCTCCAACGTTTCCTCTTCAATGTTACACAAGAAACATTTGTTAACCACCTGAAATTTAAATCTACTTCGTACCTTGTCTAAAGTCGCACAAACACCCCTTAATATCTTCCAATTCATTGCAGCAAGAGATAGATGAATTTAAGGTCTCCATAACAAATTTCCCCCCTCCAGCTTCGGAAATTTCTTACGAATCAATTCCTTAGCTAAACAAACCGTGAACTTCCCTTTATAATCAGGCTTCTACACCTTATAATCAGCACCTCCAAATGGCCTAGGTAAACTCTATATATCAACGCCAGCATCCAGCAAGTTTTGAACAACAATGTCTGTGAAGTGCCATTCCCCATCCATTAACATATTACCAACCATTACTGTCCTATCCAAATTATCCACACCAATCACATCAGCAACACTAGTATCCCCCTACCATGAATCGAAATATAAGGATGTTGACCTTCCACCCCCTATCAACACCCTTATGTTAAACTGAACTTCATCATACACCTAACGAAAGCTAGGAAGAATATAAGATTTAATGTATCCAACCAAATGACCAGACCGAGTAAAGAATTTAGCACATAAAAATTTATCCCAAACCTTTTTCGAAGTATAAATCCTCCGACACAACTTCATAAGCATATCCATGTTCATCATCCTCATTTGAGTAATACCCAAACCACCTTCGTCATAAGGAGCACAAACCTTGTCATAAGCAACAACAAAAGACCTACTCACCTGCGAATCACCAGACCATAGGAAATTACGAATGGAAACTCCACATTCATGAATAAACTTATATGGCCACTTGTAAACAACCATATTATGAATAGAATAGCTTGCTATAACTGACTTGACCAGCACCAACTTATCTTGAAAAGAAAGCATCATTCCTTTCCAACCAGTAAGTTGCTCCTTAATCTTCTCAACCACATTAGTAACATGGTGATACCGAACAGAACCTGGCATAATTTTAACACCTAAATACCGATCAGGGAAAGTGGTAACAGGCATCCCCAAAAAATCAGCAATAGTTTCTCTTCGACTCAAAGATCCACCACCATAGTATAGTTTACTCTTTTCTCGACTAACCACCTGACCCGAAGCACGTTGATACAAACCCAACAAATCCACCAGATTTCTCAAGCTTTTCATGTTACCCTTACAAAAAATCATAATATCATCAGTAAAAAATAAATGGGTAGGTGCAATACCTTTTCTTAGAGAACATAGTTGTCATGCTACCTTCACGAAAAAGCTTCGTGATATGACAAAAAATAATGGTCATCTCTTAGGTGATTTTAACTTGATATATTTTTTTGTGTGTAATTATTTAGCCTTATGTTATTAATTATTTAACTGATTGGTTAAATACCAGACCGTTTAAAAAACAAAATAAAATTAAGAAGTCGGTGTTTCAAATACGTCCAAATACAAGTGTTGATTAATTAAGAACAACAATTACCATGATAATTTGGCCATTCTGATTTGGGCCCGCAGAAATTTAGTTGCCCTAAACCAACTCGTAAGTTTAATTTTTTTCTATAAACGAAGCCTATTATCAAGATTACTGATCCGCTTCAACGACTAGTAATAACTAAACTGGAGTAGTAAATCAGAATATAAAGGAAAAGTTAACTCTAACTCGCTGAGCCAAGATATGACTACATCATTACAAATACACGATTGAAAAATAAATCTACAAGTCACGAGTTTAGAACAAGAAAAAGAAATGTGCTTAAAAAGAGCATCCTTTCTTTGATCACCATCAAACTTCCTTGTTGAAGGCGATGAAATCCTTTGCATCACTCTCAATAATTATATGCATAAGCTTCAGTTCCATAGCTTTTTTTAAGACTGCCCAGATAGCAGGAGTCTGAGATCCTGATGGAGAAGTAACTTCAAACGCCAACTGCACAGAAAGGAGATTTATTTGTATGGTCTCTCATAACATGTCATGCACCATTAGCCAAGGATAGGTCATCAAGGCCACCATCAGCGTTACATTTGGTCCATCCAAAAAGGGGGTTATGTTTTCTAGTCACTATCATGGCTTTGGCTCTACTTATGATAACAACATGGTTCTCTTTCCTAGCATTAAATATAAGGTTATTTTTGCTACTTCAAATAAACCACATGATAACAACAAATAAACACTAAGAGTCCTTAGGAACGCAAGACACGTGGTCGATGAGGTAGGAAGAAATCAAATCCAAAAAGGGTTAATCATTAAAGTGTGAAGTATGTATACAAAAAGGAGACAAAAACCAGATATGACTAGCAAAAGGATACAAAACAAGGGAAATACATCACATATTCATTATGAGTAGAACATCTAGAACACTCAACAGAATCCATAGACATCCTGGATTTAAGAACCAATTCAACAGAAATCTATACTATTAACTAATTACCAAGCATTTCTGGCCGGCATAGCCAAATTACTTAACCCAGCTTTTTAAAAGCCTGGACCATATTCAGATTTCAAAGGATGAAAACGTGGGGGTACCAAAATACACCACTAAATTTTTCTTAGGCAACCTGTATGGACAAAACCTAAGTACAATTCCGAGAGTTCAACTTAATGAATCTCAATCAAGAAATAATATTCACAGTTATATCTCTTTCTCTCACAATCAGAAAGTTGACAGAACCTAATTCGTGAACCTTACTAGGTGTGAGAGTACTTGGAGGATATCAAAAATAAATATCCAAGAATCAATCAAGTCGTATCCAACAAACAAGGATGAATGTATCTACTTTGATTGATTTATGTACAACCTGTGATATTTCAATTATAAAGATAAACAATATAATGCGGAAAAAAAAATAACACAAACACCAGAGTTTTGTTAACAAGGAAACCGCAAATGCAGAAAAACACCGGGACCTAGTCCAGATTTGAATACTCTCATAATTAAGCCGTGATATTTGTATCACGGCTTAAGTATGAGAGTATTCAAAACTGGACTAAGTCGCGGGGTTTTCTGCATTCGCGGTTTTCTCGTTAACAAAATCTTGTTGTGTCTTTACTTTTACTTTCCACCGCCTTTACTCTCTTCTGCAGTGAGAAATAAGCTGTGTATTTCTGACACGTGTCGCAGACCGCCAGACCAAAACCCTAATTGTTATCCCCCTATTTGTGTGAAGCTGAGTCAGCCTTTGTGATGACGTGTTGAGAGAGAGAAATATTCTCTTTAGCCGAGTTGGCCGAGATAGAGAGATATTCTCCGATTTGTAAGAATGACTAGGATGATTCACGTGAAAAGGCATGGGATGCCTAAGAATTGTGGGAAGAGGAGGATCGATTCCTACATGAAGCTCGTGACTACCATGGGGGAATATTCAGTCTTATTTGAGATTTTCCAGAGAGATTTGAATCTCTTCGAGATTTTGCAGACAGATCAAAATCTCTACGAAGATTTTCTTAACGGATCCAAATCTCTTTGTGGTCAGCTGGGACTCTTCATGGAGAGATAGAAAAGACCTTGTATCAGTAAGCCGAGTCAGAGCCAAGAGCAGACGTGACCAGTGTATTCTCGCAATGATGTACTAGAAATCAGTCATTGATCTCAAATAGGGTGAGTCGTGCTTACATGAGACATGCATATCTTCGTTCTGGGTCATAAGTCCGTCATGGACGTTTTTACGCATCTACAGAGCCTACATGACCAGCAGTATCTCGTCGAGGATGTATACTAGGAATCATGGCATCACAATCAACTCTGTCTCCGTGACTCTACCAGCGTATCTTTTAGAGATGTGCTAGGAATCAACTGTGTGTCCATATGATGGGCCAACAAGACCAGTGTATCTCGAAAGGATGTTCTAGGAGTCTGTGGAAAAGGCTCGGAGGCAGATAACCAGCGTATCTTGCAGGGATGTCCTAGGAGTTATTCAGAAACCTCAGTAAGTCGAGTCAGAACCTAGAGTAGACATGAACACTGTATCTCGCGATGATGTACTAGGAATCAGTCATTGATCTCAACATCCTTAACATCGTTAGTCCCTGGGAATAGGGATAAACTAGGTTGAGTTTATCTCATTATTCCACCGGATTTACTCTCTTCTGCAGTGAGAAATAAGCCGTGTATTTCTCACACGTGTCGTAGACCGCCAGACCAAAACCCCAATTGTTATCCCCATATTTGTGTGAAGCTGATGTATTTTCAAATGTTGTTGTAGATAGTGGTAAAAACTGGGTTCTTTTCGAACTTGTGAAGGTAACTCTTTTTTTTTAGATTTAAACAAATAAATAAATGAAGGAAATTAATAGCAATGTCAAGATTTAGAAGGATTAAGGCTCAGGATTCACTACCACTCCAAGTTGATTGGTTATAAATAATATTTCATAAATTATTATTAAGCTCTTTTTCTTATTAAATCACTTTTTAATTTAAAAGGTGTCCAAATATTAAGTTGTAATCCTTAAGCATGATTTATCAAAGAATTATTTTAAGCATAAAACATCAAACTGATTCACAACTAATTAAGAAAACCATTTTATCCTTTTTTTTTTTTATATTTATCCAAGTGAATTAAATAAAGTAAATAATTAAAGAAATTATAAATAAAAATATTACCAATCAAACATGAGTGAATAGATCCTCCATTGCCTCAATCACCAAGAATTTAGCCGCTCATCATGTTGGAAAAACTCTCAAAATATTTCATTGATGCTCAAAAGTGTTTTACAATGAGAGAAAGACAAGAAAATGATGTAAAACAGAATTCTGCGACCAACATAAGGCGTCCATAATCAACGACAGAGGTGAAGTGCTGTTGTCGTTGAAGACCTACGACCCAAACGAGACAGTCGATGTTACTGTTTATAAACGACTGTCCTGGAGAGTCTGTTCTTCACGTTCTTCCTCCTCGCAGCAGCAGCAGAACCAGACTCTCTGCAACTTGGATTTTCTTGCTCTGTAGTGCTCTAAACCTCTCCCAATTCTTCCTAAACTTGACTAGCCCCTTATTCTCGACACTAGGGACCTATTTATACACAACAGGTCACTCCAATCCTTGTAATAACTCCAAGAATATCCGGCCATAAAAGAATATTTTCCGATATTTTTTTTTTATTTCTCTGATTCGTTACGGATTGTTTCCTGGTTTATCTCTTTCACGCATCATCTATGAGTTGTAGGAGAAGTTTCCAGCCAATAGAGTTAACCCATGCACGTCTCTTCCATCCAACAATTCCAAAAATAGAATATCTTCCCTATTTGAGAATATCTTCCCTGTTTTGATTCCCACCGATTATCTAACCAAACTTGACCGAATAAAACACACATACCAGCTCTGTCTAGGCCCTAGGAACAAACCCATTTAATTTGGGCCATTGAATCTAACTGGAACACCTTCGAATCATCAACCCTAGTCACGGCAGTTCAAGACAATTTTTCCCGCCAAAACTGTTCTTGATGTTTTCATCACCTGGTGATTATCCAGCCAAATCCGATCTAATTCGATGCCCAAAATGTGTTTCTTAAGCTATATCACATCTTCCTACCAAGTTTGAGCCATTAAATCGACCTAACACTACTTCATTTCTTCGATCGAAAATTCTCCTGTGTGTGAACATTTTTCCCGCCAATTTTGAGAATTTGAATTGTTGAAGAAGGTGCCCCTTATCCTGGACTGGGGTGCGAATAGCAGATGCCTTGGGGTGACCTGGGGGTGCCCCTTAGTAATTAGGTTACCCCTTATCCAAACTTCGGAGTCCGAATAACACGTGTCCTCCGGGTACCAAAATCAACTTTTCGAGCCAAATTTTCCAAAAATGTTTATTTCCTAAAAATACATAAAAACACAATATTAGTACAAAAATAGAGTTCCAACAATACTGACATTGAGGACAAATTAGACACAAAAATGTGTCTATCAGAAGCTGAGTCATCCTTTCTGATGACGTGTTGAGTGAGAGAAATATTCTCTTTAGCCGAGTTGGCCGAGATAGAGATATATTCTACGATTTGTAAGAATGACTAGGATGAGTCACGTGAAAAGGCATGAGACTCTAGTAAGCCGAGTTAGAGCCTAGAGCATACATGACCAGTGTATCTCGCGATGATGTACTAGGAATCAGTCCTTGATCTGAAATAGGGTGAGTCGTGCTTACAGGAGACATGCATATCTCCGTTTTGGGTCATAAGTCCGTCAGGGACGTTTTTAAGCATCTACAGAACCTACATGACTAGCAGTATCTCGTCGAGGATGTATATTAGGAATCATGGCATCACAATCAGCTCCGTCTCGCGAAGACATGCAGGAATTGTGGGTGTTCTGGTTCATAAGTCTCGTGAGAGTTAATTTTGTCTATGGTCTTGAAATGACACTTTTGCCCCTTATCCAAATTTCACCATCTACAGTTTCTTATCTTTGTGATTTGCTTGGTGCACAAACTTGATCGGCTGGGATCAGAATAGATCTCGTTTAATTTTTTATAGGCGATTGATTGACTAGTCGTTAGATTGACAAGCTATCATTTGGTGGTACTCTTTAGTATCCGAATCTGATAGGTCTGTTTGACTTGATCTGGTTAACTTGTTAATCCAGATCTTGGAAGATCTAACCCGACAAAGAAGTTTATTGATTTAAACAGAAGAGCCTTTGTCAAGCTTCAACTATAATATCTCTGATTAACTTCTTGAGATAAGAAGAGTCGTTACCAAACAAATTAGTTCTTTGCTGTTTGGAAGACGATATAAAGGGTCTTCATAGAGGGTCAAACAACTTAAGATAGTGGACTTTATCTTAGGATTCACGTGTGTTGGCTAGATTGGCTGTAGGCGCAGGGATAATGAGGAAACTAGGTAACTATGAGTAGTTTACTTGGTCTCAACAATACGATGTTAGTAGTGGTCTTTGTATAGCGGCTTAATTCTGAGAGTATTCAAAACTGGACTAGGTCTCGAGGTCTTTCTGCATTTGCGGTTTCCTCGTTAACAAATCTTGTTGTGTGCTTTTACTTTACTTTCTGCATTATAATTTGTTTAAGTTATAATTAAATTAATTGCACTTGTACGTTAATCCCAAACACTTGGGTTGATCCCTATAGTTGTGTTCGGTTTCAAACCAATACTATATACCAAGTGTATACCTTGTGGTTTGCTATATTATTGACAGTTTATGTCTATATTATATTACGCAAGGTATCAGACTTATAGGTTTATATCGAATAGATTGTGGTGTACTTAGTTACCTCGTCATTTCAGAATAACTACCATATTGTCCAAAGTTGGTTTAACAGCTCTACTATGCTTCCTTAGCTCAACTCTTGAATTGATTTTTCGTTTGAGATTAATGAGAGCATCATGTTCAGCAGCAAGAGATACAACCTCTTCTCTAGTTAAAGATGGTAGATGAGTTAAGATGGCCAGACTTTTAAACCGCCTGACTGAGTTTGAAGTATGAATTAGACCACAAATCTCATGTTCAGACAAACCTTGTTGAGTATTATGAGCCTCAGATTTATCTGATAATTGGTTTCCCATATGTTTATGGATGACTGGCAAATCCTTGTCTATGATGGTACGAGAATTGGTTTGAAACAGACCCACGTCAATTTTTAGAGGCAGTGACCTATTGGAGAAATGGCCTACTTTGATATTTCGTATCATATATCATCTCCCTTCTCTTTGAAAGACTGATCAATGGTTATCGCCTTTCCTTTAGAATAATTCCCATTGACCAAACTATCTTCTTGAGTATCCATTATCATAGCTGGACGAACTCCTGTGGGATTGGTAATTTCAGCAATAAAATATGAGTTTGAGGAGGAAACAACTAGTTGTGGAAGCATCCATCTAGCAACCATAATTTTGGTGGGGTACTTCTGATATTGGAGGAATGACTAGCTTCACCTTGATTCCCGTTGAATTTTGATTTCTTCTTGGATGTATGGCATCCCTATGATCTATAATGCGGTATGAGTTATAAAAGAATCTCGGGACGATGAAGTATCTGCACTCAATAAGGAAGGGTTCAATTATTCCTTTCGTAACTGGAGGAATTCCAGTTGGCAGAGGTTTCTGGAGACATATATGCATACAAACTTTGATATTCTTTTTCTGTTAACTTCGATATTGGTTGTACAATAGAGTCTCGACTTTTGCTTTGATAAGCTCCCCAGGTCTATAAGTTAGCTTCCTGAGATATTCAAAATTATTCATTTAGTATATTACAAAGAATGAACCACATGAAAAACATCGATCAATCAGCAAGTACGATCTACTAAAAAATTGAGCAATTTGAGAGCACCAGATGGAAGAGCCAACGAGAGAGTGAATTCCTGTTATCATTCAACATAGTGAGGTTACTGAAAAGGCACTTAAGACATAAAGATTTTTACGTTAGAGCACCAGATGGAAGAGCCGACGAGAGAGTGAATTCCTGTTACCATTCAACATGGTGAGGTTACTGGCAAGGCATTTAATACTTACACCATGTTTGTTTGCATCTGACTCGCGATCTGGATCTGAGTCAACCCCTGACTCGCTGCGAGTCAGATGTCAGACCGTTTGTTTTCTATTTTGAGTCAGATCTGACTCGACCTCTGACTCAGACGTAACCCCTGACTCAGACCCGTTTGAGTCAGGTAACAAAATACCCCTGACTCATGGGAGCAAACTACTGACTCACGGGAGCAAACCACTGACTCACATATTTTTGAGTCTGTTGAGTCAGATCTGACTCAAAACAAACATATTGAGTCAGATCTGACTCAAGTCAGATCCAGATGACTCAGATGAGTCAGAAGTAAACAAACATGGTCTTAAAGAGTTTTACGTTAACCAGATGCAAGGCAAAGTGGGTTTACTGCGCCAAGTCGTAAAGCATGCTAAACATTTCTATTTAGGCTAGTGGGACCCTTACTCCTTGTTGAATGCCAGTGTGTCTGGCTGCAGAGAGTTAGAATTAGAATTCCCACTCCAAACTCCGGCTAAGTGCATTGAAATCATTTTGGACAGTGTTGTAGACTGGAGACTTGTATATTGGCTTTCAAAAAGCAACTAGTTATAACCGAATGGGTTGTACAATAGAGTTGAGGCATTTTTTTTTTTGAAATGGGATATATCGAAAACGCACCAAATATTTGGACAAATGTGTATCACATGGATATGGTCCGAGTGTTCTAGCTTTCTCTATCTTAGAGGAACTCGGTGAAGATACTTTATGTTTTTTCAAGCGTCTGAAGAATTGTTTAGTTAGCAATGATGCCAGTAGTGGTTTTGGTAGTTTCATTTTTCATAGATTATGCATTCCTATTCAAAAGGGAGTTGGTTTTGTAATAGATCTTAGTCAAAATTATATCGTAAGATTTCTACAATACTTGAAAAAGAAAAAGAAAAACAAAAAAGTAGACGTGAGAACTAAAAGAAATAAAACGGAAAGACACCTCATATGAGGTAAAAACTAGGGCTGCACAACGGGTAGGGTGGGTAGGATATGGCCTATATCCGCTACCCTACTCGTTTACTGGTGGTTAAGAAAATTTTTACCCGCCACCCTACCCGCCAAATAATGGATATGGTAGGATACGGTTAAAAAACTGGCGGGTAGGGTAGGGTTGGCGGGTATGAGTAGGGTATGTGCATCCCTAGGTAGGGTGGGTAGGATATGACCTATACCCGCCATCCTACCCGTTTACTGGCGGTTAAGAAAATCTTTACCTGCCACCCTACCCGCCAAATAGTGGATAGAGTAGGATACTGTTAAAAAACTGGCGGATAGGGTAGGGTTGGCGGGTATGGATAGGGTATGTGCACCCCTAATAAAAACTAAAGAAACACAGATGAAGATTCTACTTTTTGATATCCCGCTGTATCGTTTTCCCCTTGCTAGAGCTTAACTTATTAATGCGACGATTTGAGAGGGATAAGCAGTTTTTAACTACTTGGGGTTCACTCTGTTATAAACAGAACTGATATGTATCTCTTCGAATTCAATTTATTAAGAAAAGCTTCATTTCTCCTTCAAGCTTTAAACAGACAATCAGAAGCACAAGATAGAAGAAGTAAATTAAGGGATTATAATGAATACCAATATATATTGAAGGTTTTCTATTTGACAGTCAAACTGACAACAAAAATGCCTCCAATTATAAAATATAACTGCTAATAACAGTATATAAGTTACTTCAACAATCTCTGTAAATTTACATACGGACATAACAAATGCAACTATCATCGACTGGAAAAGTCGGTTTATTCAGAGACTAACTATGGATAGTAATAACAAATATACATATATCTGAAATATCGTGAATTAAGCCTATACCATCTGCAATCTCGGTATCTCAAGTGTGCCCATAAGCGTCACTCTATGCTCGTGGAATCATGGCAACGAACATTATCAATGCTGTCAACCAGACTAAGCTCCCCGATCGACTTGAGCTTGCTGTAAGAAAGAAACACCAACCCAGAAATTTATTTAGATACATCGATTTCACATTCTATTTAGTACAAAACTATACATCTTCTCTTTCTAATCATTCATAAAATTATAGTTTGAAATCTTGAAATTTTTGTATGGGCTATTTTGAAATTAGTGACAGAAGGCAGTATTACAATTTAGGTGGGCTTACCATCGTTTGAATTGTCACCACTTTTAGAGCCAGTTGATGAAGATGTGTCCTTGGATGAGGTAATTCCTAGGCTTGCACAATCGTTTCCAATGACACCTTCATCATTAACCAGAAACACCATGGATTCGTCAGCATTTTTTATTTGATGCATAATTAAGTATTGAGTGAAGAAATTGAATTCATTTGGAGGATAAGTAATAGGTTCTTACATTCATTGTAACAGGGGAAAGCAGTGATGTTAAGAAGATTGTTGAAACCTGGGTTGCATTCACATCTATGCCCATACTTCATTGATTTAACACAAGTTCCTTCGCCACAGTACGCGTAATAACAAGCTGTGTGGAAACCAAAATCAAGATTATTTCTTTAGTTAATTAGACAAAATCTTGTTGATTAATTCTTGAAATGAAATTATATGACTAGAGGACTGTGATTGGCACGGTGGAATGACGTACGGTCAAAGACAGATTCGTTCCTTGGAGCTTCATTGATGGGAGCAACTGGAGGAGGGGAAGCAGTGCAAGAGTAGTCAAGGGTACCTGAGATATAAGATTGGCATGAAACAAAATCAACCAACAGAAAATCATAATAAAAAATTTGACTTATCCTTTCAAAATCAAAGAATACACTGAACTTAACGTAACTTGGCAAAATTGCAAATTTTGGTTGAAATTACAGCACAAACAAAGTCAAAAAATTTGAATAAAATCAAAACTTGACTTACGGTGTTTCTTTCATTTTCAGCTAAATTTTCTATGCTTATTTTTTTAATAAAAGCAACTACGAAAATGACTACTGCTGATAATAATCCATTCATCATATATATCAAAAAAGAAATAATCCATTCATAAACTCGCATGAAAAGCATGTATAGGGGAAGAAACCCAATACGGAAAGGAAATTGCTTTCCAAAAACGTACATATTGCCAATGACATTGGACAAGCATCTACGACAATGACAACAGTAATATCATACATAAATTATAGAAAATTAATTACTTCCTTGATTTCAAAAAGATAGGCTGGTTTCATGTACAAATTACACATGATACCATCTATCTTTTACTAAAACCGAGGGAATAGTTGTTACATTATTCCGGGGCCGACGAGCGGGGTACACAACTAACAACCCAAAAATTGATTTTAGCTTTTGTGTTTTGACACGCTAAATTCTGCTTAATCCAACTACCAATTAAGTAACCATGCAGAATAGATCACAAAGGAAAAAGTCCAGAAGGACCAGAAGTTGAGTATACTTACAATTGGGGATGACACAAGGGAGGAACTTAAGGTCTTCTTCGTTATCAGCACGTGAACGCTTCCATCCATCTTCGCACTCGCATTCATAATTGAACTTGTAATCTAGAGATGCTTTACATGTTCCCTTCCCACATACTACTTCCTTGCACAGTTCATCTGTTTGGATGCATAATCATAAATTTTAATAATCAATATAAATGAATAACTAAATTAAGAGCGATTAATTATATTTTGATTTGATAACTTCGTATAGTTAAGTACTTACCCAAGAAGGGTGCTAGAGCAGGAGCAAGATCGTCACGATCTAAAGCCGTTGCAGATTGAATATTAACTTGAAGTAGCAAAACAACTCCGAGAATCGCCATAAAATTAGCTAAACCAGCCATGTTAGAGTAATTAATTAGAAGATGATGCAACAGAAGAAGAAGAGAGTAGAGGTCTGATAAAAGATGGAAAGGAATATGGCTTGTGCTAATTCAGTTGGAGGGAGGTTTATTTATACGTAAGAGTTTGAAGAAAAAAGAAACACATTAAGGACCAAAGACTAGGTCTTTGAAAACTGAAATTACTTTTCTGGTTAACATTTGGTTTACGTCAAATACGTGTGCCATGTAATACACATTAGTCATAGAGTAAGAACTTAAACATATCTTATGTGGAGTTTATGGTTTGAATTTTAAGGTTATACGGATGAAACCTGATGACAGATGTTTCTTGACATTGGAGAATTTTGAGGTGACGGTGTCATGAGGCTGAACTTCTGGTTGAAACTTCAATAATTTTGGCAACGGAGCAAGTAGCCGTCCACTACCTTATACATTAAATATACAAAGTAGTCTTCCATTTTTGTCACCACGGAAACCTTTGCAAAAGGCAGTGAATGAACACATTTAACAATAATTAATGCACAATTTGAGACCTAACTGCCTGGTCATCTAGACTACATATGGAAATTTGGTAGAATCCCATTAAGAATCCCTTTTCTTTCAAGGGCTAATCTTCTAGACTACATAGGCATATAAAAGCAATATTGGCAAAATATGGTTACAACGTACAAGCAACAGGATCTTAATTCTTTGAGTTCTTTTTTTTGGTAGGGTCTGCCTGCTACACAAAGAATGTCTACAATTGTTATGAGGTTGAAGAAACGGGTTTACAAAAGTGGAAAAACTATTTTAGCAGCCTCATTAGAAGTTTCCATTGGTCTGTTAGATGTTAAAAGGTTCTTCTCTAATTCTAACTTGCTCATATTTTTGAAATGTAAGTATCCGTGTTTTCAATGTTTTGCTTTCTAATTTTCAATGTTATAGAGACAGATTTTATTACTTATTGAAACAAATTTCTTAAAAGTCATAACCATCTAGAATAACATTGATTAATTAATGACATTTCAATCACATACTGATAGATTATCTTTGGGGGCGAGTCAGAGGGGAGGTTCTAGACTGTTCTGCGATTAACTCGGCGACTAATTTGGTGATCGAATAGGTTATTTGAGTTTTCAATTTTCATTTTCAAAACCTGAATCTATTTTAACATCTATGCATTTAGTTCTTTTCGGTGAAGTCTCTATCATGTTTTAATGTGTTGTTATCTTTAATTTTCGATTCTATCGAAATTTTGTTTTTGCCCTAGCCTGAATTTTTCGATTTCGTACTCATCTTGCTATGTCTAGCAAGTATTGCTAGGTGGCTGATGATCTTTCACTCTGTTAAAGGTTCCATTTCCAAAGGTTGTCCCTTCCTTAAAGGTTTTTTATTAAAGGTTATCAACAAGAAAAGGTTGAATGGTTTGGATATTTATATTGATACAAACAATGTTACCAGACACTTTTATATATGGTCAGATCACACAAGTAGAGGGAATTTATTCTAATATGGAGATCAAAAAAATAAAAATTCGATGAATCACTTTGTTGATCTTAAGAGAAGTGACAAGCAAGATCTGAAGAAACCAACACGTAGTTATGCTCTTTAAATAGAGACCTCTTTAGGTTTATTGTGTCTCACTCTTGGTCATTCATTTTTTTACTGCTTCTTGTTTTTTCAATGTCGACTAGAAAGTCTGTGGGTGAAGTCTCAAATCTCATTGAAAGAATTAGGAATACTAACTTAGAAGAAGATGAACAAATCCAAAGAGTAATTCGATATCCACATATCAACATTGCAACCAAGTATTAAGAAATAGGAGGTTAGTTTAATTGCTAAAATTTTGTCTGAGCATCCAATGCATATAGATAAGGTAGAACAAAAAGCAACTATAGCATGGGGTTATGGTCATTTTCAAATCTAAAGACATGCCACCAATATGTTTCTGTTTCGCTTCTATGACTGGAAAAGTTACAATACAGTTTTGGAAGACGGACCATGGAGTTTTGATGGGTATTTGGATGTGTTTCGTGAATGGACTCCTTCGGTTATAACTGAAAACATGTATCTTCTCACTCAACAATTTTGGATTGATATCAAAAAGCTTCCTTCTGAAATTTCCAATATTGAGGTTGAAAATCAAATTGCAAGCATTCATGGAAACCCTCTCAAGCTGAAACCATAAGATGGCAATCTAACTGATATTAATATTGTAAGTGTTATTATTGAGTTTAATATTTCCAATCCAATGTTAAGAGGACTAATGACTGAAAATGCAACAAAAGTAACTCAATGGATTCCTATTTATTTTCAACGACAGCCATGGAAGTTATGTCCCGCCTGTCTTATTCTTGCACATGATGAATCAGCCTGTTCGGATAAGGAAGAACATATGCAAACTATTGCAAGTTACATCATCAAGTTTAAATAAGATTTTGGAGAGGTTATTGATCCAAGAAGGAATAATCCTAAATACATATAAGGATATAAGATTTTGATTTCTCCTAAAAAGACGAGCAGAAAAAAGAGGTAAGAGAAGAAGCAATTTCAAATTCCTGAGGATGGTTTCCATGTCTCCACCATTTATACTTAATTTGTAGGGGGAGTGAAACTTCTACAGCTAGAAGGCCAAAAAGAACTAGAGAAAGTTCAGGGGAAATCAGTCAGGCAAGTGTTCAATTACCAACTGAACCTCAAGAACATCAAATCCAGGATGAGAACTTTCCAGGTGAATATTAGGATAAATATGTATCAGGGGGTTTTCATAGTACAATACATCAAATGCATCCTAGTCTCTACCTGCCTTATCCTCAACAAGGTGATTGGGACAACCTTATTAGACATAATATCGGGAGCCTAATAGCAAAGAAGGATGATCAGGTTGATATTTTAACACCTTTTTTTACTTTACAATTTGGGATTTTGCATGGTGTACATTTTCCTCTATTCTTGTTTCTAATTTTTCTTTCCATTTTTTTCTATCAGTTTAAACAAACTGTTTGTCTAGACAACATGAGAATTCTTGCATGGAATGTTCAGGGTCTAGGCAATAAGCACACTAGACAACACTTAAAAGATTGTATTCTGGATGAGCTAACTTTCCAAAAATTTCACCAACCCATCTTGTTAATCTCCTTTTAGAATAAAAATAATTGAAATCTTCTTTTTGTTAGAAACAAATCTAGTGATTTTGATGAACTGCCCCCTATTATTTTGTTTCAGATCTATCAGAAAAGAGAAAGCCTTATCCCTTCAGTTTCATCTTGTTTCAATTTCCTTCACTTTTCCAGAAAGGATTTTTGCAAAATGGTTCTCATTCACTCACCAATTTCAATGGACATAATGATCTAGAGTTGTAGTCTTCCCTTTACTTTTTCCTCAATTTTGATACCATCTCTTATACAATTTAAATACGAGACATATCAATGGTTTTCTAATCAACCTGATACGATTTATGATGATTTGACATCATGGGAATTCTACTCAGATTCGCCGATCTGCAGACACTATCTCTCCTATCTTTACCCTAGTTTGGGATCCATATGCAACTTACTTGGATAATCTCTATTGAGCATCTGAATATACTTTCAGACTATTTTTGTAAGATAACTTAATGCTTATTGAAATATTTATTTCCAGTTGGTCAAGTATTAGTGGTTCATGAAGGTATTCATGATCTACTATTGTCTAATTATAATAAAACACAATGTTTCAATCGATTTATTTGAAATCCATAATTTCCAATAACAGTGTGTGGCATATATAACAAAGACTCATCAAGAACCAGTGCCTCTTGTAGGACACTTTCTGTATTATGAAATACAGATGTTAAAACTTAGATCTTCTTGTATTTGTAAATCTATAGGCTCTTTAATAGATTGAATTATCTTTTTTCACCCAAGAGGTTACTTTGTTTGTCATTATACACCAATCTTCACTAACAAAGACTGGAAAACTCTCAACAACTTAGTGACACATCTCGATTGTGCAAATGGGGAAACAACAATATAACCCTGGCATTATTTTTCTCTCCGAGACTAAACAACAGAATAAGAAAGCTTATTATCTTTTGCATATTATGTCTTACCCAAATGTTTGGTTTCCTAACAATAAGCTTAGGGATGGAGGATTAGCAGTTTTGTGGAAGGATGGTTTTAAAATAGAGCTTATGCATTTCACTGATCATATGGTTAACTTTATTGTTCATATTGGACTGCAAAATCAACAATGGGTGTTTACTTGTATGTACAATTCTTGTTATAGGAAAGCATATGGTTACCATGGGTCATTCTTGGAGATATGAATGTTACTTTATCATGTTATGAAAGGAAGTCCTTTTCTGCTCATAAGCCATCAACCCCTCCAATCATACAATGTGGGCTTCGGGACATTCCATTTACATGTCATTCATTTACTTGGTCCAATCACAAGAAATCATTACAATTAGTTCATACCAGATTAGATATGGCCCTAGCATAAAATGCATGGCTCTTTTTTTATTTGGATGCTATCATCAATAATATAATTCCGATGGTTTTAGATCATGCATCCATATTATTATCCACTCATCCTCCATCTTATAAACTTCATAAACCTTTCAGACTTTTTGAAACATGGACTAAACATGAATCTTTTAAGGATGTAGTCCAAAAGGCATGGAATTATAATCAGTTTGGGTCACTTGCAACAAAATTTACTAAGAAGCTGAATTGTGCTAGATAAGGAATTACAAAAATGGAGAAATTCGACATTTGGTAAAGTGGAGGATCAGATTCATAATGTTCAGCAAAAGATTCAAGAATCTTAGCATTTAACTGATGTAACTCAGGAGTCGCTAACTGTTTTACAATCGTAATTACAACATTGGTACCAAGTCAGAGCAGATATTTCTTTTCAACAATCCAGAGATAAGCTTCTTCAAAATCAGGACAAAAATACGAATTTTTTCATGCAAAAGAAAATTTTAGAAGAAGGTGAAATCAGATTGACTCTATTAGATGAACATGGACAATGGTATACTTCATGATTCTACTTACTCATTCCAGTACTATTACTACTTCTAGTAATCCTTCTCAAGCCTCTGAAATTTTTCAATTGATTTCTCCATGTATCACTCAAGCTGATAATGAAGATCTTACCAGAATTTCTACAAGAGAAGAGATTAGGCAAGTGGTATTTCAGATTAATTCTTGGGCTTCATCGGGTCCTGATGGTTTTCAGGCAGGATTTTATCAAATTTTTTGGGATGCAATTGCAGATGATTTGGTTACAATGGTTCAACATTTTTTCAGGGCAAGATATTTACTCAAGCAAATGAAATATACGTATCAGGTACTCATTCATATGAAATTATGTGTAGAGACTCCTTCAAATTTTCGACCTATTAGTCTTTGCAACATTTCTTACAAAATTATTTCTAAGACTCCCGCTAATAGGTTAAAGAGGTATCTTAATAAGATGATTTCGCCTTGGCAAGCAACTTATGTGCCGGGTAGGAATATATTGGATAATAATATTTTTACCCATGAGATTATTGATTATATGAAGAATAAGAAAGCTTTTCCGGGTGCAGTTGCAATCAAGTTAGATATGGTGAAAGAATTAGATATAATGGAATGGGTTTTCATCATTAAGCAATGCTTGGGCTTTAGTGAGAAATGGTGCAAGTTAATCAATCAATGCATGAGTACTTCTTCTATTTTCTATTTGATTAAATGGGTCTCCCACTCCTTCATTCACTCCCACAAGAGGTCTACGGCAAGGCGATGCATTATCTCCGCACATTTTTATTTTATGTATGGAGGCTCTAAGTAGAATGTTACAATCGGCTGAATCATATGGATTAATAACTCCATTGCAGCCAGTCGGAGATGGTCCTAAGTTCTCTCAACTTTTTTCGCTGACGACTGCAATTTATTCTCCTCAGCATCAGCAAGTTCAGTAAACAATTTAATGAAGCTTGTCAATCAATTTTGTGAGGTCTCTCGTCAAATGGTTAGCCTGCATAAATCCAGTATTTATTTTAGTCGTGCATTGAACAGACAATCCACCATCAACATCCTTACGTCTCTTGAACCTCAAAAGGTTCTACGCACTTGATTCCCTTAGCTGAGGTCCTTTACATCCTAAGAGTTGCTTCAGCCGAAATGAAGACTTTTGATACCAATCTACCTCCAACAGACAATCCTATTTAACTTACGTTTAGATCAAATATCAAGGTGAGGAAATATGTTTGCAGTAGACAAAGCTAGCAAACCTCACAAATCCAGAACTTAAGATTCCCGAAGAGTATCCTAGATTCTTAACCACCTCTCAAGAAAAATCTTCAAAAGATCAATTAAGATCAGTTTTCAGATGTATATCTTGAGGAATCATAAAGTATGGGACGGAGAGAACTTTGTTATTACTATTTATCTTGCCTAAAAGAGATTACAAAAACCTCAAGAACAGAAAAGCAAGATCAAGATACATGAACTATCAAGGTAAAGTTGAGAGAACCTGGCTTCACGAATCCCCAAAGTGAAGTCTTTTAGTCGTAGACCTAATTATGTTTCTCAGAGGAAACCGAGGTCTATAGAGGATGACTCTAGAATCAACTAGGACACAAAGTGTCAGAGATTGAATTCCCAATTGAAATAGTATCACTATTTATAGATTTTTAAGTACCATGGATTGGATTTCCAGATTAAATTTTTAGATCTATGCTAGTCATCAAATTTGTTCTCCTATCTAGGATCTAAAGGAAGTCCCTTGATTTTTACCCACTTTGAGTAACGATTTAATGCATCTTGGTGAATACACTTATCATTCTTAAACCATCTTCCCACTTCAATTCGTGTACCAGCTAATTGATGGTGTCATAAGTTGACTCACATTCCACATTATTTGTAGGTACATATGGAGTTGTATTCTTCACTAGTTAATTTGAGGAATTTGTTCCGGTCCAGCTTGGTTGCAACTGCTTTTGCAACTTCATTCCATATAAGAGTACCACTAATTGAGATATGAACCACCCTTTACATTTTGTTTTGGATGGGGACTTTAATACATTCTTGGACTGGAAAATCCTTTATGGATGAATAGGTTAATGATGATGTATTGTACTTGTAACTCTTGGAGATTTCAAGTTATTCCACGCCATTAATGCATTGTCTTTCTCCTACTAATATGGTAAGAATTTTTATCAACCAAATAGTTCTTTAGTCTCTTACACACTATTTTATGTGTTTTCAAAATAACTTTCAAGACCATTATGAGGAATCGATGATGTTGCATCCATCAAGTGAAATTCATGGATAAACCACCAAATTTATCTTATCTTGGAACTTCTCTGATAGTGAATGTGGATGTTCCATATGTGGCATCGCCTACAAGATATCCTCATGGTAAAAAATTTGAAGCCCATAAATTTTTTTCTCATTACTTTACTTATTCTTCAGTATATGATCAAAAAAGTTTGTATATTTGTTTTTGAATGGCTTGTAACTCTTGGAGATTTCAAGTTATTCCACGCCATTAATGCATTGTCTTTCTCCTACTAATATGGTAGGAATTTTTATCAACCAAATAGTTCTTTAGTCTCTTACACACTATTTTATGTGTTTTCAAAATAACTTTCAAGACCATTATGAGGAATCGATGATGCTGCATCCATTAAGTGAAATTCATGGATAAACCACCAAATTTATCTTGTCTTGGAACTTCTCTGACAGTGAATGTGGATGTTGCATATGTGGCATCGCCTACAAGATATCCTCATGGTAAAAAATTTGAAGCCCATAAATTTTCTTCTCATTACTTTACTTATTCTTCAGTATATGATCAAAAAAGTTTGTATATTTGTTTTTGAATGGCTTTTACTAGTAGAATTTTTTTTGGATGAGAAGACATTGTTTATGTGAACTTCTAAAATTAAAGGTTCGCTTAGAGGATGTCTTAAAAGAATTGCTATATTATCCTCATATTAGTAGGATAAATATGGTTGCATATCCTACGAGGCACAACACTTTTACTGTAAAAAAAAGGAAGAAGTAGGAATTACCAATAGAAACTATTTTTATGGGCCTAGTTAGTGGCAGGTACATCCATTAAGAAACCATAGCCGGAGGTCCAAAATTTGAAGAAAAAAATAATTGGGCCAATTTTTTTTTTTTAAATTCCAGGTCCAATACATGTGCTGGATTAGGTATGCAAAACTTTAAAATACTAAAAATAACCTTTCCTATTTAACAGGTCTATAAGCACGAGAAGAGCATTTAACATTTCAGATTCGTTTTCTCTTTCTCTTTCCCTCTCACTCCTGTTGCGATTTGGTTTTGACCAAATCCAATTTATTTTTCTTCAATCTTTCTCGTTTCTACCAAATCAGATGAAGATCTTTCTCTTGCGATGTTTATTTTAGGGTTTTCACGATCTAATCGTTGTTGTGTTTGATTACGCTTTCGATCCCCATATTTGATTTGTTGATTATTTATTAGATCTAGATGAGTAATCACATTCTTTGTTCATTCCTTTATTAGATTTAATTATATCAGTTGCATTTTGTTGGTTTTAGATTTATTTCAGTTTGTTTTTGTGTATGAAGCAACAATACGTATATCCCGTACTTACAAAAACCTAGTTTATTTTTGAGAAAAAAAAGAAGGAGAAGATGCATTTTTATGATTTATGACGAGAAGATTGTTTGTGTTTCCAGGTATGTTTTCTAATCATCTTGTTTGATTATTTTGTTCGTTTTTCTTCTTTTGATTTGTTTTTTGATTGTATTATGAAGATCAAATCGATTTTCATAACGCTTTTATGTTTTTAAGTTTGTTACAGTTTGTTTTTGTGTATGAATTGATAGTACGTATATAGCATACTGATATAAAATTCTTCTGATTCTGTTTTATTCAGAGTTTTGCCTCTTTTTTGTTGGTTTGATCCATTAGTACGTATCATGTGTAATCCTGAAATATGTGTGTTGATTCAGTTATATTCATGGATTCATCACATCTTCTTGACATGCATGCAGTTTATTTTTTTGATCATGAATACACAGTACGTATATGGCGTACTGATAGAAACTTTTATTGATTATTTTTTATTCAGAGATTTTCCACTGTTTTTGGGTTCGATCCATGAGTACTATGTGTAATAATGAAATATGTGCTTTGATTCGCTTATATTCGTGGATTCATCACTTCTTCTTGACATGCAGTTGATTTTTTTAATCATGAATACGCAATACGTATATGGCGTACTGATAAAAACTTCTTCGGATTCTGTTTTATTCAGAGTTTTGCCACTGTTTTTGGATTCGATCCATGAGTACATATGTGTAGTACTAAAATATGTGCTTTGATTCGGTTATATTCATGGATTCATCACTTCTTCTTGACATGCAGTTGATTTTTTTCATGAATACGCAGTACGTATATGGCATACTGATAAAAACTTCTTATGATTCACTTTTATTCAGATTTTTTCCACTGTTTTGGGTTCGATCTATGAGTACGTATGTGTAATACTGAAATATGTGCTTTTATTATGTTATATTCATGGATTCATCAATTCTTCTTTACGTGCAGTTGATTTTTAGTTCATGAATACGCAGTACGTATATGGCGTACTGATAGAAACTTCTTCTGATTATGTTTTATTCAGAGTTTTGCCACTTTTCTTTGTTTGATCAATGAGTATGTATGCAAAATACTGAAATATGTGCTAGTTTTGTATAGCTTTTTCTGTGTTTACTGTGCATCTATAAGTTTTCTTTTATTTTTTCTATGATTTAATATTGTATTGAAGAAATGTTAGAGATTAATTGGTATGATCCTATAATATAATTGATATAATACGTTTTCTAATTTATTTATCATTGATTCTAACAGATATGTAAGCAGTGCGACAGATATGTACTCAGATTTGTAGCAGTGTGGCAGATATGTACTCGAATTTGTAAGCAGTGCAGCAGATATGTACTCGATATAATGAGCATGTAGACACACGTTTGGTAGTAGGGGGTATTATGGTCATTTATATGTTTTAATTAATTTTGGACCTCCGGATAAAATAAAATTCTGGTTGGACTCTACTATAAATAACGATATTCGCTTTGGACCAACCAACAAAAAAACTCTTTTAAGAGTAGTCCATAAAAGAACAAGAAGCCCATGGGCCTGAAAAAGCTCCTTTAATAATGTGTCGTATCTTTCGTAACTAGGGGTGATCATGGGACGGTATGGACCGGTTTTTACCTCATCAGCATCCAATCCAATCTACTACGGATTTCAAATTTGGCATCCGCATCCAATCCAACATCCAATGGATGCTCGGATGAACGGATTGGGTGCGGATAATCCAATAAATTTGTGTTACTTGAAATTTATAATGAAAAAATAAAACCAATATAAATGACTTCTTATAGAACCTACACGTTTTATATATGTATATAATTATGGAAGTGCCATGGACAACACTCCAAGAAAACACCTTAAAAATTCCAAAACTATCTACATATTTTCTAGAAACTATATAAACGCCCTTAATCTAACGAATATGGATGTCCAACGAATTTTCAAGATTGCATCCGGGCCCAACCATTAGCGAATGGTCTGGACATCCATCCACAAAAATACAGTTGATCCCGGTTAGATCCGCGGGTTACGGAAAAAATGCTCACCCCTATTCGTAAGAATGATTTTTTAGGGACCATGGTTTTTTTGGGGGGACCATGGTCTTATAAGGCAACATTCCCTATAGTTATAAGGGGTGTCCTAAAACATTGAAATGACTAACCTACCCTTAACCTAATTTAATTTAAAACTAACACAAAAACCACCTCTCTCTCTATATATATATATGTATATATAACCACCACCTCCTCTCACCACCACCTCCCACCACCGCCGATTACCACCACCACCACCAACCACCGATTACCACCACCACCACCACCCATCACCGCCGATTACCACCACCACCACCAACCACCGATTACCACCACCGCCCACCACCGCCGATTACCACCACCACCAACAACCACCGATTACCACCACCACCACTATATATAGCTTAATTTAAAACATTAACAAAGATATTCTCACAAACCCATTACTTTTCATTCGTTTTTGGTTGAATAAATGAGAACTAATCATTAAAATGAGTTGAAAATGAAAGTTCCAGAGAGGTTTAATGGAGTTTTTTTTCAGTAAAAAGTTCGGTTATCACAAATTATTTTTTTCTTAACCGAACTCAAAGTTCGGTTGATTCGCAAAAAAAATACTTTTAACCGAACTCCTTGTATTAGAACAATACAAGTCCATAAGTTCGGTTCGTTCGCAAAATTATTAAGTTTTCTTTGTAACCGAACTCTACCTATAATCCCAGTTCGGTTGATTCGCAAAATATGTTGAAGTTTGCGAACCAACCGAACTTCTAATACTAGGTTACTTTTAACCTGAAGTTCGGTTGGGAACTTGGTTGCGTTGAAGTTTGCGAACTAACCGAACACACAAGATGTACTCAAATAAATTGTCAAGTTCAAAGTTCGGTTACCTACCATTTTATCGTAGGTAACCGAACATTGCACTGTACGACCAAAACCTCCATTAATGAGCAAGTTCGGTAACCTGCGTGTTTGGAAAACGTAACCGAACTACACTTTCAGGTGTGTTCGGTTACATGTTCTTGACATATGGTAACCGAACTACACTTTCAGATGTGTTCGGTTACATGTTGTTGACATAAGGTTAACCGAACTGGCCCAAATTTATATAAAAATTTTCATTTTTTTGAAAGTTTGGAGCAATTCAACCAACATTATCTAAGTTTGAAGCATACCTGGGTACCCAAATACCCTTCCTCCGGTTGTGGTTGGTAAAATCCATCGTTTTTCATGTTTTCCTTCTTCATCTTCTCTAACTTTACTCTCTCAATAATTCTACTTCTTTAAAAAAAAAAAACTCATCTGATTTTTTAATCTCCGCAATTATCTTTAACTTAATCATCTCACTAATCATTACACTAACTGTTATTAACACTAGCTAATCATCACCCAAAATTAATTAAGAGGATAATTTAGGTATTAATATAAATATCTAGATAAGGGATGACCTAGATTATTTCTAATTTTTTTACCCAAACTAAAACCATGGTCCCCCAAGAAAAACCATGGTCCCCAAAAAATCGTTCATTCGTAACTCGTAAGACTGTACAATGACTAGGCACAGAGCTGGGCTAGCCCACCTGGGCCTTTAATTCAAGCAGTAGCAGTAAGCGTAACCCAACCCACCACATTATACTCTTCTCAAGCAAGTAGCTGCAGGCAGCGTGATACACATTTGTCCCTTGGAAGACTTAAGTTATGGATGTGGAATTGTGGATTCTTCTTAACACGGATTTAATATCTGTGTCCCTAAGCTTCCGTTAAGAAATCCAAAACCAAATAAGTTCTCTATTCTCCTTTTTGTGTTAAAGACCAAGATGATAAAATCAGTTGTATCGTGTCTTACATACAAGGCTGGAAGGATGGTCAATACAATCTGCGTGTTGCCAAGATTCTTTAGTTTTATAATAGATTTACTTCGATTAGGCAATATCAGGCCAGTTTTGAGTGACCAAACCAAGCTGCAAATTTGTAGTCGACCTGACTCATAGAAATGGACACACCTCTTGTTTACTTGTCTTTCCAACTTGGTTAGACTTAGAATTATATTCATATATATATATATATATATATATATAATTACATTACTTGATTTACAAAGATATAAATATAAAGAAATAAAAGAAAAATTAAGAGAAAATAAAATATTATAAATTCTACTCCTAATTTATATGAGACTTGCTATGTACAAAATATATTGCATGATCTTCAATATCTTCCAGTCTTCAATTTAATATCTTCAATATCTTCAATATAATATGATCTTTATTTATGCAAATCTTCTTAATATATGTGGGCCCATATATATATATCTAATAACATTTAATACCCCCCCTCAAGTTGGAGGTGGAGGAGAAATATCGAGAACTCCCAACTTGCTAGTTAATCGAGTATATAATTCGGCACCTAGAGGTTTGGTAAAAATATCAGCGATTTGATCGGCTGATTTTATATAACGTGGAGTAATGAGGTTACTTTGAATCTTCTCACGAACGAAATGACAATCGATTTCGATATGTTTGGTTCGTTCATGGAAGACAGGATTTTCAGCTATATGAATTGATGCTTGACTATCACAGTAAAGTGTGAAAGGTTCTGAAGTAGGAATATGAAGGTCTCGGAAAAGATACTTTAACCACTGTAATTCAGCAGTTAAATTGGCCATTGCCCTATATTCGGCTTCGGCGGAAGATCGAGAAACAGTTGGTTGTTTCTTAGATTTCCATGAAATAGGACTATCTCCCAACATGGTGAAATATCCCGTTGTTGAACGACGAGTGGTTGGACAACCAGCCCAGTCTGAATCGGTATAACCCCGTAAATGAAGAGAACTTTTAGCGGACAAAAGAATTCCATGTCCAATAGTCCCTTTGAGATAACGCAAAACACGTAAAGCTGCATCATGATGAGCAGTTCTAGGATTTTGCATAAATTGACTTAAAATATTCACTACATAGGTGATGTCTGGCCGAGTAACAGTTAGATACAAAAGTCGACCAATAAGTCTACGATATGGTGTAGGGTCAGATAATGGTTCACCATCTGTAGGTTTGAGGCGAAGATTTTGCTCCATGGGAAAAGAAACTACTTTGGATGCGGTTAGCCCCATGTCTTTTAAAAGATCAATAATGTATTTTCTTTGACAAAGAAATATACCTAGATCTGAACGGGAAACTTCAATCCCTAGAAAGTACTGTAAGCGTCCCAAATTTTTAAGCGAAAACCGATTTTCTAGAGACACTTTGAATTTTGATATAGAGTTTTCATCATTACCTGTAATGATAATATCATCTACATATACTAAAACATATATATACGTAGATCTGCGATTATAGGTAAAGAGTGAATAATCTGATTTAGATTGTTGAAAACCTTCACTAATAAGTGCAGATGAAAATGTAGCAAACCATTGTCGGGATGCTTGTTTTAAACCATATATAGATTTATTTAAGCGACATACTTGCGTGCCATCTGAACTTTCAAATCCTGGTGGAAGTTTCATGTATACTTCTTCTTCCAAATCTCCTTGAAGAAAAGCATTATTCACATCAAGTTGATGTAAGTGCCATCCACGAATTGCAGCCAAAGAAAGTAAAACTCTTACAGTTACTAATTTTGCGACAGGTGCAAAGGTTTCATGAAAATCGATACCTTCCACTTGTGTATAACCTTTGGCGACTAATCGGGCTTTATATCTTTCGATCGAGCCATCTGGATTATATTTAATTTTGTATACCCATTTACAACCAATCGCTTTTTTTCCTTTAGGTAAGGATTTTTTTGTCCAGGTATTATTTTGTTTATGAGCATGTACCTCCTTGAACATCGCATCTTTCCATACTGGAATTTTGATGGCTTGGAGATAATTAGTGGGTACATCAGTGACGAGAACTTTTGTGAGAAATGTCTTATGCTGTTCAGACATTTTAGTATAAGAAAGGAAATGATTAAGAGGATACTTTGGACCCTCTAAACTAGGAGTTTCCATCACTTTGCATATATAATCTTTTAGATATGCTGGAGGATTACGATCCCTAATGGGACGTGATGAGATTCGCTCATTCATTTGGGATTCATTTAATGATGATAATGACGGTCCATGAGATGTCATTGAAGATGAATGTGACTCACTCATGGATGGAGGAGTTTCACATTGAGTGTCTTCGTTCAACGAAGCATGGCTATATGTGCATCCTTGTGACGAGGAAGGTAAATATCCAGGCGAATTAAAAGGAGTAATAGTCGTATTTCGTGGAGAAGTAGGAATTGCGGCGTTTTTATCTGATTCATATTCATTACTGTTTTCTAACTCTTCTGAATACTGGTCAGAATCATTGAATTGGTTTAATTCTGGCGATGGTAAAATCGCATTGCCATATGGAAATGTTCGTTCATGAAATATGACATCTCTTGAAGTATAGATTTTCTTTGTTTCTAAATCAAATATCTTATAACCTTTTTGATTGTATGGATACCCAATAAAAATTCCTGGTTTTGCTCGAGCATCAAATTTATGAGAAGGGCTTGTGTTGCGAGCAAAACATAAACAACCAAATACTCTAAGATGTGAACAATTTGGCGGTGATCCGAAAAGGACTTCATGCGGAGATATATAATTGAGTACTGGTGTGGGCATCATATTGATCAAATACCCTGCTACCATAATACATTCTCCCCAAAATTCTAATGGTAAACCTGCTTGAAAACGGAGTGATCTTGCTACATTAAGTAGATGACGGTGTTTGCGTTCTACAACACCATTTTGTTGTGGAGTGTATACACAACTCCTTTGATGTAAAATTCCATTTTGGAGAAACCATTGTTGTAAGCCCTTTGTCAGGAATTCGGTTCCATTATCGGAACGAAATTTTTGAATCCGGGGAATATAGATTTTTCCAGATCCGCACGAGATAGTACCAATTTTTGACTTATATTGATTTATCACAAAATTAAAAAAATAATCTAAATATTTTTTTGTTTCAGATTTTGAATTCATTAAGAATACCCAAGTGCAACGTGTATAATCATCAACAATAGTAATAAAATATCGTGCACCATTTAAAGATGGAACCGAAAACGGTCCCCATAAATCACAATGAATTAACTCAAAAGGAGATTTACTAGAAATACTACTTTTATTAAAAGGTAACCTTGATTGTTTTGCTAATGGACAAATCTCACACTTGTGAGTGCAGCTGGAATTAATATAATTAAAATTACTACTTAAAATTTTTAGACGTTCCAAGGATGGATGCCCTAGACGCCAATGCCATAAATCAAATGACTTATTATTTCTAACTGAATTTATCGAACTTTGTTGGAGATAATAAAGACCTCCTACTTGATTAGCCAGACCAATCTGCATCTTCTTTGTATGGTCCTGAAATGTACACAAGTTACAAGAAAAATTCGCAGAACAACCAAGTGATCTGGTGAGTTGACTAATAGATAATAAATTAAATTTAAAATCAGGTATGTGATAAACATCTTCTATTTTGAGAAGAGATGAGAATATAATTGTCCCTATGTGTTTCACACAGGTACTAGATCCGTCAGGCAATTGAACAGATAGATTTGCAGGTGCAGATTTATAAGATGAAAACATTGATAGTAAATAACAACAATGATTTGATGCACCACTGTCAACTATCCAACTTGAGTTAGATACGCTCAAAACTCTACCTGCTAGATTTAGATCTACTAATGAAAAAGAAAAATTAGATGTAGTTAGAATTTTACCTGCAAGATTTGCTGATGAAACAACAGAAAAATCACCACCTTTGGAAGCCATAAAAGATTTGAACTTCATGTACTCTTGATAATCATCAGCTGTGAACGATTCTTTTGGTGTCGAAGATTCTTTCTCGTTCCTTGATGTGGCAAGCATTGTCCCTTGTCTTTCTTTGGACTTTGGAACATAATTTGGTGGATAACCATTCAGCTTCCAACATTTTTCTCGAGAATGACCAATCATATTACAATGGTCACAAAAAGGTCTAGGTTTCTTATTCGCCGGACTTTTTGAATACTTTGATTCACTTCTTTGATTAAAAAGGGTTGCACTCTCAACTTGAACATTGGAGGATGTAGAAATATGTAACTGTTTTTCTTCCTGACGAACAAGGTTGTAAACCTTATTGATTGATGGAATAGGATCCATCAACAAAACAAATTTTTTTACATTCGCAAATCTGTCATCAAGACCTTGCAAAAATTCCATCACCTTATCTCTGTTGCGGTGTTCGGCAATTTCTTTTCCTGCAGCACAAATACATGGGGTAATGCCCATGGAAGTTGCGTCCAGCTCCTCCCATAATGCTTTCATCTTTGTGAAAAACATTGATACAGACATCCCTTCAATTTTTAGAGTGGAAATTGCATGTTTCAACTCAAAAATTTTGGGAGCATTGGATTGGTAAAAATGATCATGGAGTTCATTCCAGAGTTGATATGCTGAATCGACATACATAAAACTAGATTTTATATCTGGTTCTATTGAGTTGGTGATCCACATCTTAACAAGATTAGTAGATCTTTTCCATCTAGCATACAAGTTTGAATCCTCGGGTTCCAAAATTGACCCATTAATAAAATTCATCTTGTCTTTGGCGGAAAGAGCCATGGTGATTCCACGTGCCCAAATTCCATAATTGTCGCCATTCAAGAGAGGAGTGAACAAAACAAGACTAGTATTATCTGAATGGTGAATCGCATACGGATCATTAATCGCCACTTTTGGTGTGGGTTCAATTGGAGTTTCCGAAAGAGAATCATCCGGTTTTTTGGTTGGAGAAGAAGGAGGAGTTACCATTTCAATTGACTAAACAAAAAAGTGGAGAAACTTACTTGGATTATGGATCTTTTACTCACTAGCTCTTGTATACCATCATAGAAATGGACACACCTCTTGTTTACTTGTCTTTCCAACTTGGTTAGACTTAGAATTATATTCACATATATATATATGTAATTACATTACTTGATTTACAAAGATATAAAATATAAAGAAATAAAAGAAAAATTAAGAGAAAATAAAATATTATAAATTCTACTCCTAATTTATATGAGACTTGCTATGTACAAAATATATTGCATGATCTTCAATATCTTCCGGTCTTCAATTTAATATCTTCAATATAATATGATCTTTATTTATGCAAATCTTCTTAATATATGTGGGCCCATATATATATATATATATATATATATCTAATAACATTTAATACTGACCTTTGTCTATTACAAATATAGTTCACAGATTCTTTCAAATAAGAGTGATACCAAAACACACATCTTAGCAACAAGTACAACAAAGAGAAATGAAAATCAAGGTAGAGATTGGGGATGGACTTGGGTTCTACAGTAAGGGCAATGTGAATGATTAGTGAGCCATGGTTGAAGACAGTCTGAATGATATTTAGGAAAACAGGGCAAGTGCATAACCTGTCGTTGAGTCCCAAATTCTTCTAAGCAAATGGAACAAACTTCTCTATGTGAATTCATTCTTTCCAATTGTGCAAACTTTGTTCCTACTACCACTACTTCCTTTCCAACTTCTTTTGCAGGTCTAGAGCTTCTTCCTTCATTACTGTTGTTGTTATTGTTAGTATGGAGTACTGTATTCCTTCTGCCATTGGCTCAATAACCGTCAGAACCATATCAATCTTAATTTACTATCCCAATTTGGGAAGAAAAATAATAGAAAAATTCATGCATAATTTACGTTATACTACGCAAAAATGAGAGAATAAACGCCTGACTGACTATTTTCAGTGTACCAGAAAACAATTGAAATCCAATTTTTAGAGTTTATAAATTCTATCAATTGCTACATGCTCAGATATTGACTGAATTATACGAAGACAGTTTCCCATCCAGAAGAAACTTTCTTAAATATTTTTAAGGGCCATGCACTCCCTAAAGAAGGTTCCCAGTTCCCAGAAACCCAAATTGATCATTTTCCTTTTCTCAAACTAGGTGCAAGTCAACAAGTCAAGGGACATCAACCGAAAGTTGTTGACTTCTATGTCAGATTCAAAGATTCTTTATTCAACTTTCTCTCAGTTTCCAGTGAGCTTCCTCATTCAACCGGTTAGGCCAAAATTGCTAACATACGCAGACATCAAGATAAGTGATTCAAGTATCCATTAATAAATGAAGATATGATTGATCCATATACTGATGAGTGAAATTGAGAAGAGCTAGATAGACTAAGCTATGTATAATACCTGGAAGAAGGAGCAAGACCACGGAGTTTTTCTTCGAGTCTGCGACGAGCTTTATGAGCAGCTTCATCCATAGTACTAGATGTATCAATTCGTTGATGACGAGTAGAATCCCGACAATTACTGTCAAAGAAATGATGACTAGTCCTCCTCCTTCTAGCAAGCTCTACTCCTGGAAGCATACCAGCCATGGTTGTTGATGATGATATAGTAATTAATATTTTTGCCTGAATTATCACTGAAACACAGCGGTATTCTATATAGCTAAAAACTGTGAGTGATTTGGTGTGAGCCAAAACCATATGAATATGATATATTTAGACAAAACCAAGTGGGAAGACTCACTTTGTTCTGAGACTTACTGCTCAGCTATATATCTCTTTCAGACAAAGTTCTCTCCCTCAATTATTTATGGTTTGAAGTTTGAACTACGTGTTTCTCCTACAGGAAATAATAATAATGAGTTGTACAATTGTTTTAAGGTTCCCAGCTTATCCCTATAAATGAACACAATTCCACATGTGCCATTTTGGCATTTTTCTCTATTAAAACCAGAGTGAAATTTGACCAACAAGATCAAAAAATTCCTAAAAATCAAGAAACGGATCAAACTGATCATGTTTTTCACTAGAATATGATATAAGGTTTGTTAAGCCAACTTTGTTTATTGTCTAGACAATATTTGTAGGGAGCAAAATATATTTAAACTTTGAAGATAAGGAAAAAACATGCTCAGCACAGAGATAAGGGGCATATATTTCAGAGAGTGAGTGGGGGCAGAAGGAAAGGAATGGAAAGGAATCTACTTACCTACCACTTTCCCAAGTGTCATTTGTAGGCTCACCATCACTTCCATGGACACAAAGTCACAAATGAAACTTCCATCAAATTTCGTTTCAGATCTTCTCTGGAAAGGTAAGGTAAAGAAAATCTTTCTATTAATTAATTAATTAGTACTTGATTAATACACTGGACTATCATTAAATGCTTAAATTCAATTGTTTAGAAATTCTTGCTAATTCTAATATTGAGATGATTTTTACAAGTCAAGACTTGGAATCTTACTGTCTTAGAAAATGTAAAGCAACAAGTTCCAAATCATAAAAAACCAAAACAAGGCAATATTTGTTGTAGCAGGTGCCGGCTAGGTGGTTTTAATGGGCACGAGGAAGAGGATAGTATAATTCTCCGTGTATTACACAAACGAGGAACGTGGATTGCCATGGCATAGAGACAGATCCGAAGACATAAAAGGGTCAAATTAAAGCTGTTTTAGAATATGTGAACCACGAGACAGAAGTACAATTACTATTTTTATATATTGTTAGGTTGGATTGATGTTAATTGAATCAAGTCGAATTCAGATGTTTTGCACTCAACTCCTTCCAAAGATTATTCACAAAAATAGTTATAGTTCAGTGCAAGATGAGCAGGATGTTTTATGAGTTTAAATTAGATAAATGGAAAGTGTGAGTTTTCTATCCTAAGAGAAGTGTAAAGAAGACTGTGATTGATATATAGATCTGGAATGGAATGTGATGGAGTATATTAGTTCAACACCAAAAATAAAATAGGAAATTTTCATTGGTGGAACGTTACCCCTTATTCCTGAAATGGGAATTGAGATCATCATTTTACACTAAAGATAATGGTGTCTGGCTATGGTTTCTGTAATCAATCTTTCTGGGCCATATCTACCTAACTACGTGACCCTTTCTTTATACAGAAAATAACCCTTCCAAACTCTTACTCGAACCTGAGAGAATAATTTTTGTTGGTATTTCAGGTTGCGGTTTGGGTCCAGGGTCATCTCTTTTTCAGAGATAAAAATGTCTAAACCGCCTGACTCGGTGTACATCTATCCAACCCTGAAACTGCAACAATCTTACATTAGACCTCATAATGTAGGATGAGCCAGATTCAGCAGTCACCCGGAGGGTGCAAGGATTTAGTCTCAAACATGTCAGACACAAGCAAGTCGGCCAAAAACTAGACGTCTTAACAATGTGATAACAAGAAACCAGTTACTGCCTCCTATTCAATGTAGTCAATATCGGATACCGGTTTGTCTCGGCTGAGGACCGGTACACTGGTACAACATTGTATCGGGGAGATCTCGGTTTCAAATATCGGGGAGATATCGGTTCTAAATTTATATCTATAATTTATATTGTTTCACACAAAATTATACAACATTAAAATGCATCAATTTTAGAAAAACAAACAAGTTCATTCAAAACATAAGAGTCGTCGTATGAAGTTCAAATTGGAAAAATGGGAGAATTCACAGTTGGTTTGATAGTTTCATACAGAAAGAACACACATAAATTGATTAGATCTAACAAGAATGGAACTATCAATTAAGATGGAGAAACTAATTTGTTAATGATGAAAACCATTTTATCAAGATGTATCAAGATTTAACAAATAATTCATCAAAAAATAATTAGATACAAATCACAACAAAAGAAGAAATTAACTATCAAAACCCTAACCTCTTGTTAACAGATCGACCATCAATTGAATCTCGCCATTGACATTAAGAAGAAGAAAAAAACGGATGCCAAGAAGGGTTTCTGAAGATTTTTCTGCCAAAAATTTCGATGAGATTTAGGGATTTTATCCTTCCCTTCACTTAAAATTCCTAAATTGACCTGACGTTCACAAAACAATTCCGAAACTGTCCCATATCGGGAAAACCGGACTGTATCGTTTCGTATATATCGGCCGATATTATCGGCTAAATATCGTACCGCGATATTTGTGTTTTCGTTTCGCTCTAACACCGGTACACGAAATTCAGCCGATATTTCGGCCGGTACAAGCGAAATTGACTACATAGCTCCTATTTAACTTCTTTGTTCCACTTTCAGTTTTTACGATTTTTAAATGAGAATCGTTAAACCTTTTATTGCTATGGAAAGGAATAAACAAGACGAGAAAAGAAGACGTTTGGATAGAGGTAAAGAATTATTACTTGATAGTCAGTAATTCAGCTGCAGATGAACTCAATATGGGTCCTTACTACATCAGAAGTTTACCTTATTTGATCCTTTTGAAGCATGACTCGGATGTCAAAGACAACTGAAAGGTGAATATCACAATAATTTACTTTTCCAAATTTCATTAATTCTTCGACAAAACATTTAAACCATATTGAATGAAAGAAATTCAAAAGTAACAGGATTAATGTAGAAAGTTACCTGCCAATATAAGAACAATATCCATACATCTTATTGTACATTTATCCAATCCATAATTGAAGCTGTGGGTCACCAAACATTGAAAGGTAATGCCGTGTAGAAGATACACTCATGTGCTCATCAGCTAGCACTAATGAAAACTCTAAATCAATCAACAATGTGATAGTAAGGTTAAAGGCTGTAGAATGCTGCATAATTAAAAAGGGTGGTATTATAAATGTCTTCCACTGTTTGTATCTTATATGAGCAGACACTTATGTGATGTTTAGATGACAGTCCCAATCCGAAATAGAATAAGGAGAATAAACAATAAATGGCGAACAAAATAGATCTACCTTCCACTACTAAATTAACCTAAATACTAAAATGACTTGTATAGCATGTACCTGTTCTCATAAAAAAAAATTTACCTTCAGCGGCCTCATAAACAGGTGGGACACTTAAAGGACTCGGAGCTTTGGGTAGACAAACAAACTTCTCCAGCAACATCGTGATTTTGAATTCCTGTGATACATCAAATTCAATAAATGGTTATAAAGCTAATAGGCACAAGAGAGTAAGCCAGTACGCAACTTTATCACTTCACCTTTTTATATGTAAGGTTTGAGAGCCTTAGCTTGCTAATTGCTTGCAGAAATTATCCGGAAACAAGCAACTCCGATAAAGGCAATGAGGCAATGAGAAGTAGGGGAAAAACATGACTAGCCCTCAATTTCACATGTAAGCAAATAGGTGGAAAAATAATTTTTAAAATGTCCCAAAATAAAATAAATAATAAACCTTTTCAGTTTTTCTAAGATCATGTAAATTTGCTCATATTGTGGGGGAGATTTTGCTCTGAAAATCATGGACTGACTATTTCAGGGGTCCAACCACCGGCCATGATTTTTGTAACTCATTTGCCTTGGGCCATAATCTTTAAACTTAGACAACCTACTTTTTTAGACTGACAAGAAGAGAAAGAGAAACAGCCTTCCCAAACTCTAGTAAAAACACAAGACAACAATTTTGGTTTGCTTTTAATTTAGGGATGCCAGTCTCCGGTTTGGGCCCGACATAGTGTCTGGTTCAAAGATCACCAAGTCAGACAGAATTGTCTAGATCATCTGGCTCGCTGGACATCTATCTAACTTAAGAAGATTGACAAATATGAACACATAAATCAGTGAGTGGGATGAAACAGATTCAGCAGCCACTCAGAGAAGTCAACCAATAATCTAGTCTCAAATAAGTCAGATTCAGGCGAGATAACTAATAGACGTCACAACAAAGTGATGAAATGAAAACCAGTAATGGCCATCTAAATTATTTCACTTATTTGACCCACCTATAGTTTTCAAATGTTTCAGTGAGAGCCTATAACATCAGAAGTGTTTCCTCTCTAGTCTTTTTGAAGCATCACTCAGAAGTAGATGACAACTGAATGATGAATATTAAAAGGAAAAAAAAAACTAATTTCCGCTGGAAAAATTTAACCCAGTTATTGAATTTGTGTGGACTGCAATACCATTGCAATTTCATATATTTTCAAAACAAAGGCTTAAACCATATTGAACGTATAGAAGTTTGAGAGTAACAGGATGAGATATAAAATTAGAAAGTTACCTGCCAAGAGAACAATCTCGAATCATGCTACTGCATTCACTCGTCCAAACCATAAACGAGCCTGTGGGTCACCAAACAAAAAAAGGTAATGCTGTGTGGAGAGTACAATAATGTATTCATCAGCTAGCATTCATGAAAACTTAATGTGATAGTGAGATTAGAGGCAAAAGAAATTTGTATAATATTTCCATATATGCCTGTGAGAGACAGGGAGATCTTTTTGGAGTTTATTCCACTGTTTCCATCTCATAAAAGCAGACAGTTGAGAGATGTTTTGATGACAGATCCAATTTGTAAGAACAATGAGATAAACAAGAAGTGGTGAGTATACTAGATCTAACTTCCACTGCTGAATTAACCCATGAGCTAAACTGTCTTGTATCGCCAGTTCAATCTGTTTTGGTAAAACGAAGTTTACCTTCTACTGAAAGGTAGTGCAGTTTCAGTACCTTAGTGAAGCACTGGCACATCCAATATCATGTCTGCAGACTTGTAAACACGTGGTAAAGTTGAAGGACTCGAAACTTCGGCTAGATACAAACAAACATCTCCAGTCACATCTTGGTTTTGAGTTCCTGCGATGGATCAAGAATCAATAAATGGTAATAAAATTCATAACCATGAGAATAGTAAAATCACCACACAGTGAGAAGTAGGGAAAATATTGCAACTAACCCTCAATTTCACATCAAGCTGCTACTGCAAGTCGCTGGAAAGAATTTTGAAGTCATTTTTCAAAATTTATCCACAGGCTTAAGTACATACCTTTTAGGTCTCAAAATGGTGGTGTTATGGTTATACAAATTTGATAACTTTTTTAGTCCCAATTTTTTAGACACCTTTGAGGGCACAGCAGTGGGTCGAGAGAATAATAATCGTATTCACTATCTGTTGATCCCATATGTCTTTTAAGTTCTTCTAAGATCCTGTAAATTTGCTCACATTGTGGGTGAGAAATGTCCCCAGCAAAGAATTCTTGAACTACACCATTTAGCTCGTTACAGCTGCAACCAGGCAGTTTAGCAACCCCCTTCATTTTCATCAATTTTCGAACCTCCACAACGTCATTCCAGTTAGAAGATTCAGCATATATATTAGATAGTAGTACATATCCCCCCGAACTATTTGGATCCAATTCGAGGAGATGATTTGCTGCATATTTCGCTAGTTCAACATTTCCATGTATTCTGCAAGCACCAAGTAGAGCACCCCAAATCGCTTTCTCATTACAGTTTCTTGATATGTCCTCAATAAAGTCTTTTGCCTCTAGTAAAAGACCACGACGGCCAAAATTGTCCACCATACAACTATAATGTTCAGCCTCTGGAGAAATTTTATAAAGGCGAGTCATCATATCGAAATAGTGACGACCTTTATCAACTAAACCTGCATGACTGCAAGCACTTAACACTCCAATAAACGTGATACCATCTGGCTCCACACCAAACTGTAGCATTTCTTCGAAAAGATCCAAGGCCAGGTTTCCATGTCCATTCATGGCAAGTCCACGGATCATAATACTCCATATTAAAAGGTCCTTATTCTGTACTTTAGCAAAAAGTTCAACTGCTATTTCTATGCTTCCGCATTTTGCGTACATATCTATGAGTGAAGAGAGTAAGTGGTTATCAGTTTCTATGTTATTTCTATCAATGTAGGCATGAATCCATTGCCCTAGATCAAAAGCACCAGCATTAGCACAGGCAGACAACATGCTAACCAAGGTAAGTTTGTTAGGTCTAACATTGGCCCTCAGCATATCTAAAAAAATGCTCAAGGCTTCATTAAAATAACTACACTGATTGAGCACAGCTAACAAGGCATTCCACGAAACGATATCCTTGTAAGGCATTTTGTAGAAAATCTCAAGTGCCACTTCTTTTGCTCCACATTGAACATAACCTACAATCATCGTTGTAAACGTTATCTCATTTTTCATGTGCATTCTCTTGAACAACAACTCGGTAGAGTGATAGGCGCATTTTAAGTCTGCTTTCAATCTGACACAAGATCTTTCTAGCACTGGTTTAACTCATCACACGTAATTAGTCCAGCTGTATAGCAGATGTCCCTCTCATTTTTATCTCTCTCCTAATCTTATCCAGTTGTAAAGTAGCGGACGCATCTTACAATGTTTATCTAGCTGTATAGCGGATATCTCTTTATCTAGCAGTCGTGTGGATGTGTATCCCCTTTTCTTCAGTTAGCTTTAGAGCTGACACCTTTAATTTCTCTGGCATTCTAGTTACTTGGAGATAGGTTGAGAATATGTATGTCCTCGTAGTTCTTTGGATACTTGTGACCAATTAGGAGTACAGGTTTTGTGGGTATATCTCTGGTAAGCCCTCCCGAGACTATTACTCGGCCACTAGGGCCACCTAGGGGTTTAAAGGCTTATTGCATACGCTAAATGCAATCGACGATGCCTGCGACAGTGAGTTAGGATTTTATTTTGTAGTTTTGATTTGCTCGGGACTAGCAAATAATAAGTTTGGGGGTATTTGATAGACGCATTTATGTGTCTAATATAGCCCAATTGTATATTGTGTTAGTACCCATTTTTGTACTTATTATGGTGTTTTATTTATTTGTAGGTGTTTTTGGAAAAATAAGGTTTTGCGGCAAAATTGGTTAAAAATGTGGCGTTTGGAGCTCCGTTGACAGTATACCGGAAGTAGCCCAGAAGTACCCCGGAAAAGTCCGAAAACATCCAAGAAAAATTACTAAAGGCACCCAAGATTTGGTTATTTCCACCCCAAGAATTTTATTTCAACCCCACTTGCTATTCGCACCCCATCAGAGGATAGGGGGCATTCCTTCTCAAAATTCAAAAATGGATTTTTGGCGGGAAGACTTGTTACAGCACTGGCAGATTTGGTGATCGAATTTTGGACGTGATTTTTTGAGATTCAATTGTTGTATTTGCTACTAATAGGCTATAATTGAGTAAACAAGTCTGTTACGATCGATTGGACCCAACCAATTGGGCTGGAATGACCGGGAGAATGGATCAAAGTCCAACCAGGACACGTACTCTCTGTTTAACTTTCAAAGCTATTTTCAAGAGATTCTGGGAGAGTTTTGCGCTGAAGTAAACTATACTTGTCCTGTTCAAGTCTTGATAAGAGTTTGGTGGCAAATTTATAGCTAACAAACGCGTACAGGGAGATCACAAGAGAGATATTTTCTCAACAACGCAGAGAAGGGAGAAAAAAGAAGAAGTTGGATCCACTCGAGATTTTTGGGGGTTTGATAGCTATATAAGTGTTGGTTCGAGTCATAAGAAGGGTTGGAAACCCTTAGGAGAGAGTTTAGAGTCGAGGAGAGCCGAGGAGAAGCGATTACAGAGAGTTACAGTGCTGCTGCTGCTGCTGTTCGAGGAGGAAGAAGAAGAGGAAGAACAGACCTGCTAAGGCAGTCGTTCTTCAACAGTCTTAAAACCAGAAACTGTGTCGTAGTTCAACAGCGTTATATATGCATCGTTTATAAACGGCAGTACTCATCTTTGTAACAGTGACGCTGTAACGTTTATACAGCTTTGCAAACTTCTCTTTATCACCATATTCATCAATAAAAACACCTATTAAGCAATTTTGAGCAAGTTTTTGATATGAGGAGCTAAACCCCTTAGCCAAGGCGACGGAGGAAGCCATTGGTCCTTATTTATGGTATAATTCTAACTTTATTATTTATTTGCAATATTATTACATGATTATTTGCATGGAATTTTTATTGGAAAATTGATTTTTATTGAATAATTGTGATTCATTTTGATGGATCATGCTTAGTTTAAGACTCTTGATGTTTCATGCTTGGTGTTTACATTTATTACTTCAAAAATCTACAAAAGGCATAATATTAGAATCACTCTAAAAGAAAAATTGCATGAATATTAATTATTAGAATTTATCAAATAATGGGTCAATGGTGGAATCCAAGTCTTGGTGTTTTTCCCTAAAGTTTTCAAACAAAATTTATTTGCCTGTTTAAATTTAAATCTAAGAAATTATTTCCTTCACAAGTCTGAAAAGAACCCAGTTTTTACCACAACTACAACATCATTTGAAAATCCATCGCAGAGTACATGCTGCCACACTTGCCACTTGGTATACATCCTTATAAAACAGTTAACTAAGTCAACTGTCCAATCAATACCACCTTTACATACAAACCCATGAATTGTTCTAGCCGTAAATATATCTTCTAATCCCACACATGCTGCAAGTACACTGAGAATTGTAGCCCTATCAGGGTTCTCAGAGGAAACCTGAACAGAAAGTAAGATATATTAAGATTTACAGAACTCAAGATATTCTCAAGTGTTTTACAATTTGTTCCATTAGAGAATTTCAGGCATTATTCCCTAGTTCTTTTGGTTATCTTTACGTTACTTCATTCTAAAGTTTCACAAATAGGCCAGTTAACTTTTCAATGTATATGAAATGTCACTGACCAACAGAAATATGCAGAATAGGCAGAGTAACTTTCAATTGATCGTGAAATGTCACTGACCAACAGAACTGCAGATTTTTTTTTGGAAGGTTAGGTTAGTATGAACACTTCATAATTATAATTATAGTCTGAAATAAGGGCTCGCATGGGAAACTTTCAGTTAAAAATCCAAATTTCCCTTTCAATATAACTTATATAAGGTCTCTCTTTTCTATGAGTATGATGACAATGGACAGTGTGCATGTAACAGAAAATTAGGTTCCTTAAAATGAAAAGAGGAACATACCAGCATGTCTCTGAAAAGCAGGACAGCTTCGAGAAAACAACCATTAGAAACATAACCAGCAAACATAGCATTCCATGCGATGACATTGCGATTGGGAATCCTGTCAAAAATTTCACGGGCAATGTCCAAACTGCCAGACGCCGCATACCCAGTAACCAATGTGGTCCAGGACACAACATCTTGTTCTGACATCTGATCAAACAGTCGACGAGCTTCTTTAATCTCTCCCATCTTTGCGTACATATTCATTAAAGTATTTCCAAGATTTAAGCACACCTGAATTCCATTTTCCAATATATACTGATGAACCCACTTTCCTGCTTCAAAATCCCCAGATTTACTACAGGCAGATATCATTTTCACAACTGTAATCGAATTCGGAGTTAAGAAAGACTCTTCCACCATCAACCAGAACAGTATTTTCACATCTTCCCATCTACCCAATTCAGCATAACAAGTTATAATACTGTTCCAAGACACGACATTCTTGTCAGGCATTTTATCAAACACTTGCCGTGCGTCGATCAATTGCCCACATTTTGAGTACATCTGAATCATAGCATTTTGTACATAAGAGTCCGCCAAAGTATTCAACTTGACACATATTCCATGAATCTGGGTTCCTTCAGAATCCCCCATAATCCTTGAACAGGCCTTAAGTATTGAAGGAATGATATGGGAATTTACAGAAGAAGTTTTGTCTCCTTCAATCATTTTTATAAACAGTAACAAACTTTGTTCCGGAACTGAACTAACTGAAAATTCCTGGAATATAGAGTTCCAGATAATCCTGTTCCCATTCGAAACAGAAAAAAGAATGCGATGAATATATTCGACGTTGCTGAAATCCAATAAAGAGCACAAAGAAATGAGTCTGGTGAGAAGTACAGAATCATTAATAGCCCCGGTTTTGACAAATTGAGCGTGTAATTGGTGGAGTTCTTGCAAAGAGGAACAGTTTTGCAGAAGGGAGATGAATTGAGTATTGTAGTTTAAAGATGTTGAAGTGTTAGTTAGTAGTTGGTTTCTTTTGTGGTGGCGGGAAGTTTGAACTGAACGATGTAACCGCTATCATCTTTCCCTCACTTTGTTTTTGGCTTCGGTTGCGTTCTATCATGGCGGCTCAACGAGTGCTATTTAACTTGCTGTGGCTCAAATTTGCTGCCGGGACTAGAATATCAATGGGAACCGGACTACTATAATGATGCAAGTGGTTGATGGTTTTCATGCTCCCTCCCTTTAGGGAGATCGAGTTTTGAAGCCCTTATAAAGGTGGGGAAATTGGGGAAAACACCCGTAAATTGGAGGATACTTTTAGTTGCACTCGACGTGGCTTTTTAATGCCGCCTATAACAATCGGCACCGAAAAATTATATCGACTGCAACAAAAAGTATCTCTCAATTTGTGGGAGCCTAAAAATCATAAATTTAGGAATTTAGGATAGTCTGGGGACCACTGTTCTCTTGAATTAAAGAAAACACAATTACGATGACAATGTGATCATCAACATCTTAAATATCTAGCTACAAAATCACTAGAATCAACCAAGTGTGGGATATTAATCAGCCACGATCGTCAAATTCCTTGCATGCTGAGTATTCTTATAATTTTTTAGGTATGTGTAGTCAATATTTAGAGAACTTATCCAGTTTTGACTTCGATTTATCTCACTTTTCAACTATATATTAAATGTAATCTTCAACTAGAACATGAATAAATGAAAATTCAAAGGTCATATTAAAATACATTAGATTCAAACGAAAGCGATGAAGATAAAAAGTTTTATTCGAAAAAATTGACCGATAGAACCGGACTATATAACACCTTTACTCAAAATATTTTATTCGTAATTAATTTTCTTTATCGATAAAAAATTGATCCTGACAAGTTTTGAACTCGGGTCATTGGCATAATCATCCATTGACTTTTATTTCTAAACTACAATGATATCGGCATAAAAGATTTTGCATGTAATTAAAAAAGTCGTCTCATCACCTAACATCTATGTTGGAACACAAATTATACCTTTGTAAATAGTTCTGGATCTTGATCTAGGTAGTTGCCACGTGCATATCGTTTAAAGTTCTGGATCTTGATCTACCTTCAAACTGCCAAGTTCTGGTAGTTTGAAGTTGTCTATCGGAGTAACTTACTTAAGGTAAATTTTCGGCGCTTTAAGGAAAGAACGTAAGAAGTCATTGTTTACTTCTAAAGCTACCTAGCCTTGATCGATTGTTATATAATAAAGGCATTTGTACGGAAAATTAAATCTTTATACACACTTTAACACCTAAGGCTTTCGAGAACTGAGGTGAGACTTTGAATGACTTTACTTGGGATTCGTGAAGCACGGGTAAAACTATCTTTGATAGCTTTGAAGCATGTATCTCGATACTTCTATCTAGTTTGAGTGAATCTTATATCAGAAAAGAAGATTCTCAAGAATAAACAAACTAGGTGCAATCAAAGTTTCAACAACTGTTAGTCAATCAAATCAATCGAAAACTAATAACACTGCTGAAAATGCGGGGGTACAACAACCACGCCCAAAAATTCGTTTGGCAATCTGAGAGGACTTACTCCAATATACATTCTAGAGAATCAACTAGACAGTCAGAATCAATCTAGAGAAAAGTATATACAAGAGTTTAATATCTCTATCTCTCGATTCAATCTGCAATCAGCAAATAGATATTTGCGAGCCCGATTGAGTATACGAGTAGTAACTTGAACGGTACCAAAGACCAATGTTCAAGGATCAATCAATTTCAATCAACAACCAAACCTAATTGATCGATACAACGCACAACCTGTGATATTTCAATTATATACCAAAATATAATGCGGAAAAGAAATAACACAGACACCAGAATTTTGTTTACGAGGAAAACCGCAAATACAGAAAAACCCCGGGACCTAGTCCAGCTTTGAACACCACACTGTATTAACCCGCTACAGACACTAGCCTACTACCAATGAACTTCGGAATGAACTGTAGTTGAACCCTAATCAATCTCACACTGATTCAAGGTACAGTTGCGTTCCTTACGTCTCTGATCCCAGCAGGATACTATGCACATGATCCCCTTAGCTGATCTCACCCACAACCAAGAGTTGCTACGACCCAAAGTCGAAGACTTGATAAACAAATCTGTCTCACACAGAAAAGTCTATTGGAATAGATAAATCTGTCTCCCATAAAAATACCTATGAGTTTTTGTTCCGTCTTTTGATAAATCAAGGTGAACAAGAACCAATTGATAAATCGGTCTTATATTCCCGAAGAACATCCTAGTATTATCAATCATCTCACAACAATCTTAATCGACTAGCGAAAAAAGATAATGTGGAATCGCAAATGATGAGACGAAGGTGTTTGTGATTACTTTTTATCTTGTCTATTGGAGATATTAATCTCGAGCCAATTATTCCAATTGTACTCAACACGATAGAAACAACAAGATCAGATCACACAACTATAGAGAAACTAGTTGGGTCTAGCTTCACAATCCCAATGAAGTCTACAAATCGTTAACCTACAGGGTATCGAGAGAAACCTAAGGTTAAAGGAGAATCGACTCTAGTTTATGCAACTAGTAACACACAGAAGTGTGGGGATTAGGTTACCCAGTTGCTAGGGTTCTCCTTTATATAGTTTTCAAATCAGGGTTTGCAATCTAAGTTACCTTGGTAACAAATAATTCAATATTCATTGTTAGATGAAAAACCTAATTCAACCAAGATAATATCTTTCAACCGTTAGATCGAACTTAGCTTGTTACACATAAATGAAATGTACCCTCATTTAGGTTTATGTAACCGTACCTTAACGTGTACACCATGTTGGTTCAATAATAGTTAACCGAGGTTAGCCATATGATTACTCTCATATCAACCTTATTCATCTTAACCATAACTAGTTCAAATGACTCAAATAAAACTAGTTAAAGAGTTGTTCGATTGCTATATTCTCATAGAATTATACAAGAACACAATTGAAGCAAAATCGGTTTGATTCACTCGAATCAATTCATGAACATTATATCCACGGTTTGCAAAGATTGCATTCCTTATTATATAAATGTTTATGTTCATGTACACAACCGATTTTAGAACTTTAACTTTCAAGTATGCAAACGGGTACACATACTTGAAATACCCGAACAAAGATTGGGTTTCGCCAGTACGCAAACGGGTATGCGTACTTCCAATCCCAGCAGAAATATTCGGGCATGAACCTTACGCCAGTACGTGAACGGGTGCGCATACTTAGGTTCCCGGATTTCTCAAGGCAACAAGTACGCGTACGGGTACGCATACTATGGTTCCCGGACATGGATTACATATGTGCAAGAGTAACATGTCATATCCAATAATGGTGAAGTGTTCTAAACTCTTATTTCAATCATTGAAACTTTATTAGAGGATGACAATAGCCGTTTTCACACACTATTAGCATCAAAGCGATTTTCAAGTTATTGAAATAATCATAATGAAACATTCCAAGTCTACACCAAATGATTGTATCACACAAACCATGTAAGATGTTACTCGGAAATTTTCACATGATCATCTTTTGACTTGCGTCAAGAATATAAGATGAACTTGGTCAAAGCGAAAGCTTTGCCAACACATATTCCGAGAAATATGTAAGCGAGTTAAACTCAACTCGAAATCTCAAATGTGTATAATAGAAAACTATATCGTAACACGACTTATGTCTCAATATAGGAGATAGAGTAGAAATAGACTTTCCAAGTGATAGATGAGTTTCAGTCTCCACATACCTTTTGTTGATGAAGTTCCACAAGCTCTCCTTAGTAGTTCTTCGTCTTCAAATGATGAACGTCGTGAAGTCTAAGGCTCAACTACACAATCTATGTCCTAGTCCGAGACATCTATAAGTAGACTAGAAATCAATACTTATAGTTTTGGTCACTAATATTGACAAACATTCTTGAGATAGCAACGCATGCGATTTCGACCGAGCAGTGCTCTAACAACTGCAATTATCTAGTTTCCCACCAACGGTACTCTAAAGCTTCTTGATCCCACAGAAGTCTTTAAATGAGCGGTCGTAAGAGATTTCACCTAATTATGATACTTTCCTCTCCGATTAGACGGATCCACCTGAAACAACAAAATAGAAGTTTGCCTGGCTCTTAGGATAGTTTGCTAGAAATCCAAACTTAGGTATTTATAGACCAAGGATGTTTGGACACCAAGGAATTTCCAAAACCGAAAATATTCTCAAGATATGCAATGAATAACAAAATTCGGTTTTCCTAATTCCAATAAATGCTTGTCCAACATTTCCTAAATCTCTCAATAAAAAATCTCCAATTAGTAATGCACATTACTAATTTTTATTCTCTAGAGTTATGCATTTAATTGCTGGTAATTAAGCATATAAAACCAAAAACCTTAATTAAAATGTTTTCAATTTATTTCGGCACAGGATCTCCTTGAGTCTAAGCAATATCTTTGAACAATAAATGATAAGAGTTATTGTACGTGTTCAAAGTATGTTGACATCTCTTCACTGTAAATCCTTATTCATATTTACATGGATTTACATTCTTGGAATCGGTTATACCACACTTCCAAACAAGTTTAGAATTGGTTGACCTGTATTCCAAGATAACTATGTGATTGATCAAATATCAAATCACATATATGGGTTCAATCGTTTCTACCAATCATTAGGATCGGTTATACCTCAATATGGAAATACTTGTGATCGGTCACACAAGTTACAAGGACAGGTTACATCGGTTACCAGGACCGGTTACATATTCCATGGTATTGCTTGTGATCGGTTACACCAATTACCAGGACAGGTTACCAATTACAAGGATCGATTACACAATACACCGTGATCGGTCGCACCAATTACTAGGATCGGTCGCACCAATTACAACTATCGATCATACCATCTCATGATTATTACTTAGGATCGGTTACACCAATTACTAAAAACTAGTCATACCAAATCATAAGTCAGGAATTGTGATTAGTTATACAAAGATACATAACAAAGTTATGATCGGTTCCAACATCTCACATATGGGTAATCCAAAGATTTGCAATGAATAGTTGTACCAATAAGGCTAATGATTTCTCTTTCGATTCATAAAACAAGTTCATGAATGTACTTCCTTTAAACGAATGTAAAAAATTGTTTCCTAGGATGAAATCTTCAGCATAACCGATTCACATAATCATAACAGTATATACAAGATTATGTCGATGTCATATCTACGAAGTTCAAAAGATAAGCGTTATACTCCGTAGTCTAATTGCCTAATACTATGATCATACAAATATGACCATGTTACATCACTAGAATATCATACAATATGTACAATTTATACAGCTTTACAGTTATGTTTTCAATATAGCACGACTTGAAAGATATGTTAGGAATGAAATAGTTCAAGCAAATACTACTAACCTCCAGAGGAAGGATGATGTCGTCGTTGTAGTTCGCTTCTTCTTCACATTGTTCATGTCTTAGGATTAATACTTGTATGTCTCAACATTCCTAGACTTTATAGTCTAACCTAAACGAAGTTGACTCTAGTATATAATCAAGCGACTTTAGATGAGTTTTGACACACTAAAATATGACAACCAAACTTGACATACCAAAGCTTGGTCAGTTCAACTGAGCTATGCTCTAACACCTTTTACATCCATCCCTCAGACAATCCGTCCGCTATCTTTTTCTCTCCATTACTAACAGGTGATAACTACTGCACCTGGATACGTGGAATCACAATGGCTCTTAGTGCCAAGGCCAATCTAGGTTTCGTTGGCGGCACCATTTCAAAACCAACTGAAGAAGGAAAGCCCTGTGCGTGGAAACGTAACAATGATCTATTAAGTAGCTGGCTTCTTAACTCTGTGAATCCCGATATTAAGTCTAGCGTCATGTATATGGAATCTGCTGCTGCCATTTGACTAGATCTGAAAACACGCTTTGCTCATTCAAATGCGCCGAAACTCTTCCATTTTATGCAAGCGATTTCATCCCTCAAGCAAGAGGATCTGTATGTTTCTGCTTATCACACTCTTATCAGGGCGTTATGGGACGAGTTTGATTCTTTTCTTCCATGCGAACCTTACTCATGTAGTGATGGAAAATATAAGATCAGGATCGCTCTATGAAGTTCTTGCAGGGACTTTATGACCGCTTTGCAACTCTTCGCAACAATATCTTGTTAATGGAGCCATTTCCGTCTGTTTACAATATATACAATCTCATTCGACAAGAGGAACAACAACAAAATATCAATGCTAACTCTACTACTCATGTTGAATCCGTTGCATTAAACTTCAAAAGTAATCGTCAGAATCCTTTTCCTCGATCAAGTAACAAAAATAACAATAGCAAGCGTCCTAGGCCTTTATGTGATCACTGTAATCGCCATGGACATACCAAAGAAAAATGCTGGAAGATACATGGCTATCCTTCCAATCCACAAGAACATGGCTTGAAAATTGATGCTCCATCTAAAGCATCTTCCACTGTTTATCCAGTCGCACCTACACTCACTGCTGAACAATATGCTCGCCTTATTGGCACTTGAGGAGATACAACACCCTCTGTTAATTTAGCAGGTAAAATTCTAACAACTCTACTTGCTTCATGGATTATAGATAGTGGAGCTACCCACCGTGTTTTTTCATCACTTTCCTTTTTTAACTGATATTCTACAATGCCTAAGGCAATATTAGTTCAACTACCCGATGGATCACACGCATTAGTGAAGCATATATGTGAAGTTATCCTCTCACCTATGTTAAAATTAAATCATGTATATCATATCCCTGATTCTAAGTTTAACTTAATATCTGTGAGTCAGCAGAATCCATATACTTCACATTTAGATGTCGCTATGCTTGTCCTTCGTTATTTAAAAGGAACCATTATTCATGGTCTCCTTTTATCGCCTTCAAGTAATCTTTCTCTTGAGGGATACACTGACTATGATTTGGCAGGTTGTCATCTCACCCTCCGCTCCATGACAGGGTATTTCAGTATGTTAGGCGCTATCCCCCTCTCTTGGAAATCAAAGAAACAACCAACTGTTTCTCGGTCTTCCACCGAAGCTGAATATAGATCTCTTGCAAACATTATTGCTGAAGTGCAATGTCTAAAACATTTAATTCGCGATCTTCGTATATTCATTCCAGGTTCTATTCCAGTCTATTGTGATAATCATGCCGCAATTCACATTGCGAAGAATCATGTTTTTCACGAGCGCATAAAGCAAATTGATATTGATTGTCACTTTGTTTGTGAGAAAATGTTCTCTGGTCTTATTTCCCCACTTACATTCCTTCTCCAGATCAGCTTGCCTACACATTTACAAAACCACTTGGAGCCTCACAATTTCAACGTCTTGTCAGCAAGTTGGGCATTCATTATATATCATCTCCTGCTCCAACTTGAGGGGGGTATTACAAGTAAAACTGGCTCACACGAGTAACAAGCCAAGTAGGAGTCATGCGCACACGATCAACTATTCATCTCAGACTCTGGAATATTCAACCACTGGTCCACAAAGATCTCTATAGATAGATCACTTATCCCTGTAAGTTAGCTTAGATTGTTTATCAAATCTCCAGTTAGTTTGGATTAGCTAGGTTGATATCTTTATCACTTGGAAAGTCGTAAACGTTAATCTTGACTTTTGTTAGAGCATTGCTCGGTCGAACTCGCATGCGTTGCTATCTCAAGCATGTTTGTCAATGTTAGTGATCAAAACTATAAGTCTTGATTTCTAGTCTACTATAGCTAAGGTCTCGGACTAGGATAAAAAGTGTAGTTGAGCTCAAGAACTCCATGGAAATTATCATACAAGACGAATGACTACTCAAGGAACCGGTGGATCTTCATCGACTAAAAGGTATGTGGATACTTGAACTTATCTATCACTCAAAAGTCAATTTATCTCCTATCTTGAGACAAAAGTCGTTTTGCTATATAGACTTAGATTATACACATTTGCTATTTCGAGCCGAGTTTATCTCGTCTATCTATTTCTCGAAATATGTGTTGGTAAGCTTTCGCTTTAGCCAAGTTCATCTTTACCTAGTGACGAAAGTCATGACAAGTTTCAATCACTTTGAAAATTCCTTATTTTGACGAAAAATATTTTGTGAATAACGACTATAGAATATCAACGTCCTCTAAGAATGTTTCAATGATTGAAATGAGAGTTTAGATAATATAACCGTTGGAGGATATAAACATTGTTTTGGAAACACATATATGTATAAGTCCTTATTCCTTGAACCGAAGTTTGCGAACTTTGTTGATTAAGAGAACCGGAATGGTGGCGTGAGCCAAGTCCGCGAACTAGCAGAAGTTCTCGTCCCGAGAAATTTTGCTGGAGTTTGTGAACTCCGTCCGAGAACTTAAGTCCGCGAACTTGAGTAGGTTATATCTAAAAACGATGTTTGTGAACCTATTCTTATATAAGCTAAGGAATGCAAATTGCAAACCGTGGCTATATAGTTCATGAACCGATTCGAGTGAATCAAATCGTTTTTGCTTCAATTGTGTCTTGTGTAGTTACATAAGATTTTCTTGCAATTGAAAAACTCTCTAACTAGTTCATTTGAGTCACTTGAACTAGTTATGCTGAAGAAGAATATGGTTGATATGGAAGTGATCATATGGCTAACCATTTAGTTAACTATTGTTGAACCAACAAATGTACAAGTTTGGGTACGGTTACACAAGCCTAGAAACATGCATTTCATTTGTGTGTAACAAGCTCGTTTTCGATCTAACGGTTGAAAGATATTAGCTTGAATCTAATCAGGTTTTCATCTAACGGTGAATATTGAATGCTTTGTTACCAAGCTAACATTGATTGCAAACCCTGATTTGAAAGACTATATAAGGGAGAACTCTAGCAGCTGGGAAACCTAACCCCCACACCTTCTGTGTGATACTAGTTGTGCTAAGCTAGAGTCGAATCTCCTTTAACCTTTGGTTTCTTCTTCTAAACCAGGTTAACGACTTAAAGACTTCATTGGGATTGTGAATCCATACCGATACTACTTTCTTGTAGTTGTGTGATCTGATCTTTCTGTTTCTATCGTACGAGTACAATTATAATAATTGGCTTGAGATTGATATCTCTGATAGGCAAGATATAAAAGAAATCACAAACACTTCGTTTCATCGTTTGTGATTCCGCAATACCTTTTTTCGCTGCGTCGATTAAGATTATTGTGAGGTGATTGATAATACTAGGCTGTTCTTCGGGAATATAAGTCCGGTTTATCAATTGGTTCATGTTCACCTTGATTTATCAAAAGACGGAACAAAACTCGTAGGTATATTCGTGGGAGACGGATTTATCTATTACCGTAGACTTTTTTGTGTGATACAAATTTGTTTATTAAAGTCTTCGACTTTGGGTCGTAGCAACTCTTAGTTGTGGGTGAGATCAGCTAAGGGAATCAAGTACGTAGCATCCTGCTGGGATCAAAGACGTAGGAGCATAATTGTACCTTGGATCAGTGTGAGATTGATTGGGGTTCAACTACAGTCTAGACCGAAGTTAATTTGGAGTAGGCTAGTGTCTGTAGCGGCTTAATACAGTGTGTGTTCAATCTGGACTAGGTCCCGGGGTTTTTCTGCATTTGCGGTTTCCTCGTTAACAAAATTCTGGTGTCTGTGTTATTTCTTTTCCGCATTATATATTGTTATATAATTGAAATATCACAGGTTGTGCGTTGTTCAATCAATTAGAATATCCGACCTATTGGTTATTGATTTACATTGATTGACACTTGGATATTGGTCTTTGGTACCATCCAAGTTATCTCTCTAGTATTTGATAAAGACTCGCAGATTTCTATTTGCTTGAGTATATATCAAATCGAGAGATTGAGATATAAACTCTTTGATATGCTTTTTTATCTAGATTGAGTCTGACTGTCTAGTTGATTTTCTAGAAAGTATATTGGAGTTTGTCCATACAGATCGCTAAGTGAAATATTGGGTATGGTTGTTGTACCCCACTTTTTCAACTTTGTATATGTTTATTTTTGTAACCAATTATATATACATGAATAAAAATCTCTACTCTCTGCAAAGTTGTGAGAGAAAGCTAAACCTACTTTTACAAGCAGAGGAAAATAGTAGATTTTTTTTTTGGTGTACAAGTGAAAGAAAAAGCGTCATCATAGTATCAAGTTTGGCTTATTTCAAGTACGCTGGCCTAATTATTCTCCTCTTTCGGGAGCACAATTTTTTGTTAACGAGTTTCAATTAATTAGAATAGCTGAATTGTATTAAAAAAACAAAACACTATTTCTCTGATTTTATCATTAGAATGCAAATGCTTTGTGCTTCCATGTATTCCAATCTTTTAATTTTGTTCTCAGTTTATTTCCTAGAACCAGCTATTGTACTTTGCTGGATAAGTAGGGTTGATTAAAACAGGGATCAGAGAAGATAACACACAAGTATGCACGCAGAGGACTATAATATTACCGAAGCACAAACCCAACCAAATGTGGATGCCGATTGCCGACATTATCACATATATATATGTCACAGTAGATAAAGGTCACAGTAAAAAAAACAAACATAAAAACAAGCAAAGTCTCACATGAAAACAAACATAAAAACACAGCACATAAGCAAATTAAAAGCCACAGATGTGGATATTAATCATTTTTTGTTGGGGTTTTTGCTTGTCTTTTAACTCCAGAATAATCCATTTTTATTAGTTGAATATAATTTGATTCATACTCTCTCCGTCCCACTATTAAGTCATCTAGTTCAAGTTTGTACAATTTTTAAGGTAAATAAGGGGAAAAATATTTTTAAACATTTTTTACAATTATATCCTTATGGATAATAAATAGTGAAATTTTGAAATGATTTATCTCTCAAACTACACCACGGATATTCGCAAACTTCGTACCATTGAAAGACATTTTAAAACACCTACGTAACGAATATAAACATGGCTATCAAATTATGCATATTTTTTATATTTCTTATAATCAATTAAAATGATAATTTTAGAAATATCTCCTTATTTAGTGATATAGGTCACTTAATGGTGGGACAAAATCTAAAAATAACTAGATCACTTATTAATGGGACGGAGGGAGTAGTTGTTTTGTAAACGCCTAGAGGGATGATCTGTTTGAAATAAAAACTTGGACAAAATCTCTGTCATGACTGCTCATTTAGAAACTATAACCCATCCCTATTCATTTCTTGATTGATATAAGCTGTTTATTAGCCTGGCAGGTAATAATTGGCTGTAAGTATTGCGTTGACAGACTTTCAACCCATTATGTGATTTGAAATGCCAAAGAAATTGATTTCCGATAAATAAATAAAAGTCTCAATCGGAAACGAAGAGAGAATGAGAGATCATGTGTAAGCCAAGTGGTGCTCCTCTAATCCCAACACTAGCTTTGATGAGAAAATTAACATTAATGTACTAAACAACCCATGTGACTATAAAGCGAATGCCAACCAAATCCTCTCTTTCTCTGTCTCTCAAAATTAAGAAGATTATTCTTGATTATATTTTTATTTAAGTGTGGTGGTTAGAATGGGGCCACCACCCCTCAACCCCAAACCATAACACCAGTCTTCACATCCCAACCACCTCCACCATGACCCAATGCTTCCCAACTCCCGCAACCTATACTCCTCTACTGTAAGTTTTAGCACAAAAGGGAAGGAATTTTAGTGTTTTTGTTGGGGCATTCCATTTCTGTAATTGCAAGTATGCGAACAAATGACCATGGTATTGGTATTGCCCGTGTAACCGCATGTCCGTCGAGCAACCTAATTATGTAAGACCTCAGAATAACTAGGAAGCGCGACAAACATCCATTGGACGTGAGACTGTCAATATTATGACGGCTGTTGTTTAATTATGCATACAAACACAGCACTGGGCAGTTGGGAAGTGAAAGAAATGAGGTTGTGGAGCGCATTTGGACTATGCTTTCATGCACCGATGCAAGTGCGACTTGAACTACGTTTCAAAAAACTGGACATCATTCACTGTCCAGATGCTGCAACTTCAGCGAGAAGCTCCTCCTTGCTGGCTCATGAAACTCATTTACCATAACAGAGAAGCTCCTCCTTGCTGGCTCATGAAGCTCATTTACCATAACAACTTTCCGTCGATGTTACTAGTACAGTGGTCAAGTTATTGGACGATTATATCAGTGACCTGAGTTTAAAACTAGCATCAAAACTTTCTAAATTCAAATGCATTGAGATCGGGAGTATTGTGAAAGTGTGAATGTACTATTTTCTCCCCTTTTTTTTATGAAACAGCGTAGCCTACCGGCTGGGTTTACACATTTTGAGGTCTCCTTTATAACACAGTTTCCCTAACACTACAAGAATACTAGTTACAGAGTCCCGAAAACCCCATAATAGTTGCAGAGTTACAGTCCCCAAACACAATAAAGGAAACTGTGATGGAAAAGATGTTTCCAATCATGAGTGAACTTCATTTCATAAAAGAAATCAGAATTTAGATAAAACCATTAGAGGAAACAACCGGCCATTATATGAAAAAGTTGGGTGACCCAAACATAATTCTGTCTACATGAAAAAGTTGAAGCTCAACTGAGCTCCAGTTAAAGAATCAATCCCCTATTTTGTTTTATAATACAGCTGCAAGAAATTAGAGAAAGAGGAAACGCAGAAATTCTTTTGAACGGTGATACCAGTTTTTTACCATAACTTTAATATTCATTATATTACAATTTGACATAACATGGGTGTCCAAATGGAGTCCTTCCCCATAATAATTACTTTAGAGTAGTTAATACTTCCAACTATAATTTAATCATAGCCTGACCCCTCCCACCTTGTTATGTCTATTTACTACTCACAAGTTATTAATTCTACTATTTAGCAATTTAGCTAGGGAGTAGAGACAATAGGACCTCAAGAATTTAAAAACTACTAGAAAACAATCACATATTCACATGTCTTTCACTGCTATCCGAAGAATCTTCAATTTGGCACCAATGACGGGCTTTGCATACTATCTGCATCCAAAATGACTTCCTCTAAGAAACGCCCGCAGAACTCATCTAGACAACAATGCCATTATCTACACTGCAACAATGCCACTACAAAGATTACTACTGTGTGCTAAAAAAACTTTCATCCACCGTTACCATGGTTCAAAGGGTCTGAATTCTGTCAATACTGAACATTTATCATGAGTATTTACACTGATAATTTTCTTATTCCATTAGCTTTAAACTAAATCTGACTGGGTTACTCTACCCCCATAGTTACCTGACTAGTGTCTGAATAACAGAATAAAAGCAAAGTGGCCCCAGTTACTGGAAATGATTAAAAAAATTGCTAAAAGAAAGGTGGATAAGAGATGACTTCCTAGATGGCTTTGGTATCGAGGAGGTTTACTTGGGATTGTGAGACATCAGATTCAGACACCCCATTGCACAAAAGCTTAAAGGATGAAAAGATGAAAGCTGGCTCAAGAGGTTGAACCACGTGCAGAGAAAATTTCCTTTCCCCAACCCACACTGCTGGGCCCCACCATTTCTTCCCCTCCCATCAGTCCACCAAAATCATAGGTTTAACTTGCAAGTACATCAACAGTCCAACACAGCCTAAATCGAATGTGTCTAACCCTGACATGAGTATTTTACAAGAGATTCTCATTTCTCACCCCCTCTCTCTCTGTCTCTCTCTCTGCATCTTCATAAAACCATATGGCCTTACTCACATGGGCATAGTCAGCAAACCAATGAAACCATAAGCAATCACCTAAATACCCTTACTTCAAAACGGATCTGAGATAGGGTAGGGGGGTGGGGATCTTGAAAAGGACAAAATGGGTAGTTAAGAAAGTAGAATATGACCAAACAAATGACAGGAATCTTGTCAACAGGTTTTCAATGAGAATTGGCAAGTTGCTTACCAAGGGTGTTACTGAATTTCCCATCATCTCCTTCTCCTCCTCCTCCTCCTTCTTCTTCACTTCTTGTTACATACCCTACCATCACATAAATTAACAATAATTTCATGGTCAGAGATCATTCACTGAAAGAGATGAAAGTATTAGAATGAAAAATATATAATATATTCAGTCAAATGAAAGTTATAAGGTCTAAGGAAGTTATCAAAAACAAAGAAAGACAGGGAGAGAGAGAAAGAAAACTGTTGCTATCTTCTCTCTTGTATCTATCTATCAATCTATCTGCAACAAACTTATTCAAGAAGAGAGTGATCAACTGTTGCTTTCTTCTATTTCGTATCTAACTGCATTTCACAGCAATGGTTCCTAGGTAGATTTGAAAGAGATGGCAAAAACACCCAAATGGCTAAGAAGCTTCTTGACGGGGAAAAAAGAGAAGGACAAAGAAAAAAAAGAGAAAGAGAAGGGAGAAGTAAATTTCCAATCTCAAACTCCTACTGAAAATCCGACAACTCCAGTCACCATTACTCCTAACACTACTCCTAAAGAGAAAAAGCGATGGAGTTTTCGAAGATCCGCAGCAAGCACAGGAACAACACCCACTGGAACACCAACCAAAGATGCAAATTCTACAGAGTCGATTCCTACCACTCCACAACCAGATACAGAACAGCCCATGGAAGGATCTGAGAACGATCAGAAAAAACATGCCATGGCAATGGCTGCCGCCTCTGCTGCGGCAGCTGATGCAGCCATCGCAGCTGCACATGCAGCTGCTGCAGTGATCAGGATAAATGGAGCTGCCAAAGATAGAAGATCTAGTGCAATTGAAGAAGCAGCTGCAATTAAGATTCAGTCTGTCTTCCGTTCTTTCTTGGTACTAATTCTTTGCAATACGTCACTCCTTTTTTTCCAACTCTAGTCTAACCTGGAACTATTTCTCATATAATGCTGACAAAATCCATAGTTGAAAGGCTGTTTAACTAATGCAATTGTTTGTTCTTGTTAAATCAAATCTTCCTAGATTTATGAACACAGAATCATCATGAGAAAAGAAAACAAACATTGAGAGAGCATGAAGTTTCTTTTTTGGAAACATCTATTCTACAGTACTGTTACAATAGCACAATAGCAGTTGTTTTCCAAAACTAAAACATAGAAAACAAATGAGGATAGTGAAAAGGAGAATTTTAGGGATGATATGTAACAACTCGCTGTGTTTCTGCAGGCTAGGAAAGCATTATGCGCGTTGAAAGGGTTAGTGAAGTTGCAGGCATTAGTAAGAGGTCACCTGGTCAGGAAACAGGCAACTGCTACCCTTCGGTGCATGCAGGCATTGCTGAGCGTTCAGGCTAGAGCTCGCACACAGAGAATTCAAATGGTTGGTGATGAGGCAGCAGACCAGCGTATTAATCAAAGACAACTCATCCATAGAAAACCTCCACAAGAGCACCACTTTAGACAAACATATAATGTAAGCTCCTTCTGTAACTATTCCAATTCTAAGTTTGCTAATCAATTTAATTTGCCTGGATTCAGCTTAATATATGCAAAGCATCCAAAATTACTCCTAAGCAGAAATTTTCTACTTCACAAATGTTTCTGTTAAATAGTTCACGGAAAATGAGATATTTCCTCATGGACATCTGACAAGGTTTAAATTTCACTGATTTAAATTTGATATTTCTAATGGTTAGGATATGGATAAAGGGCTAGAGGAGAATGTTAAGATTGTGGAAATGGATCTTGGAGAAATGAGGGGAACTTCAAAGGCCAGGAATAGCTATTCAAATCACACACAAGCTGAACGGATAGTAGATCATAGATTCTCAACATATTATGCTGGTAATCGTGCCCATGTAAAGCAAGATCATCACCATCAGATGTCACCTGCTCCATCAGGTTTGACTGAAATGAGCCCAAGAGCCTGCAGTGGACATTTTGAGGACTATTCATTCGACACAACCCAGAGTAGCCCACAATACTACTCAGCTATGTCTAAACCTGATCCAGGAAGAGTACCTTTTGGTTATTTGCGTCCTGAATATGCAGAATCTGTTTCAAGCGAATATCCATTCTTTCCTAATTACATGGCCAACACGGAATCATCTAGGGCAAAAGTTCGATCACAGAGTGCTCCAAAGCAACGCCCAGAAACTTCATATGAAAGGCAGCCAAGCAGGAGGAGGATCTCAACTGAAGGAAGGAACATACCACGTGCAGTTCGAATGCAGCGGTCATCTTCACAAGTTGGTTCTGCACCTAATGGGTTAAATAATCCTTGGTCAATCAAACTAGATCGTTCTACAATATCTCTCAAGGACAGTGAATGTGGTTCAACAAGTACAGTTCTCACAAATGCAAACTACTGCAGGTCTCTGATTGCTTACGAGATCAGTAAGCATTGAATATAAAGAAGTTTGTGGTTTCAGAACAAGAGAGGATTACTAAATTTACGGTTTATGCATCGTGCAAAGAACTTTGACAACGTAGTTTAAGCGAATTTGGCCTCTGTGTTATTTTGTGTGCTAGTTTCGGCTGCCTATTCTAAAAGTCTGATTCTGCAATTTCATGGCTTTTGTGACTGCTGCAGCCCGATTGATATTAGCACTGACTGTTTTCTCATTATTCAACTGGAACTTGCGTTGATTCAGTGAAAACAGTAAGCAATAAGTTGGATACTGGAGAAACAATTCGAGCTACAACAGAGAACTGGTCACTCGGTTTCTAAGAGTGGGGGACTCAAATTGTTGACTTAAGAATCATGGTACAAACGTACCTTAGAAGTAAATCTGAATTGAAGCTCCGTTAAACTAATTCTTTTCGGTTTAGTGTCTCTGCCAACCTTTTGTTTCTTTGTTGAGATCTCTTTGCTTTAGTGGGGAGGGGGCTTTTGGGACAAAGGGTGATGTAAACATAAAGCACGAGAGTGCAGAACTTAACAATAGATGTTTAAACGAATAGTACTTGTTGAATATAATGCAGTGAGTAGTGAGTTATTTGTATGATACCTTTTCCTCCCGTGAGAAACTTCTGATTGGACATTGAAATATTGCCTCTCTTTCTCTTTGACTGCATACCGTTGCCACCAAAATACTGCTTCGTCGTTTGATGGGAGAACTCTGCAAATGTCATCCCATCCTTCAAGCGTGATGACAATGATGGAATAATTTTATGTATTTCTTGACTTAGTATATCTGGCTCCTGTTCATTGGTATTAGATCTCAAAGAGTCAGATATTGTGGATTCTATAGGGAGTTGAGAGATAGAAAACCTTTTGTCCCAAGCTGGTTGCAGGAAAACAACGAATGTCTCTCTGCTTAAATCATCTTGTTTTGTAGGCTTACAAACAGAGTGGAGGGTTGAATGAAGCTTCCCTTTTGATAGGATATCCGCTGACTCCCCTACCTGAACAAGAAAACTATTAGGTGGAGATCTCACCACATAGATTTTATTCTTGTTTGCATCAAATATTTGTAAACTATCGTGGCCATCAGGCAGTGAATACTCCTGCTCACTTGCCTCTGTTGTTGATATTTGATAGGAGGACATAAACATGGGAGAGGTTAGAATAGTAAAAATCCCGTAGTCATAATGCCACTGTTGCCATAAGTTAGAAAGAGAAATTTGACAGGATGTAGCTTCATTTACACTTGTTTTCAGTTTAGATGCCTTAACCGATGTTTGATCCTCCTCTCTGTGAACCTTTAATTTCTCACCAAGTTGAAATTCACAGTTGGTTCTACCTTTTCTAGACACTTCTTTTCTAGCAGCCTCTTTCAAGAGAAAGTGATCCAGAGTTGAGTGATAATGTACTAGGCGTCCTTTTGCAGTGCACGACTCCAATATGCTTTGTTCTAGCTCCTTCCCACCAATGGCCTTATCACACACACGTGCTAGCTGGAGTCCTATGCCCATCATGCAAAACCCAAGTTCCTTAAAACTGTTTCCCACATTCTTAAACTTATCATCTCGGAACCTACACAAACTATCCACATTTTTCTGCCATTCTGAATTCTTTTTCGACTTCTCAACTGATTCATTAGAACTGACATTAACACTTGTATCCTGAACATATTTTAATTGAGATACAAAAGAGGAGACTGCTCTATCTGGGTTCTTCAAACAAACGTCAGTGCCCAAGCCATGGTCCTATAGAATTCGTAAACAAATAACTTAAGGTTAAATGCAACTGGCTACTAGATTATAATGGACATACAAATACTATGTCCTAACTCCTAAGCTAGATTAAATATCATTTCAGATATTCACGCATCAAATATTGTTGGAAAGGGAAATGTGGATATTCACTGATATATTCTTGTTATTACAACATGAGACACATATACATTAAGCTCCGTAAAGATAACTCATTACATATAAAATATATCAAAAACTCTACTTTCAGAAACGATCAGCTCTTTGTCAATGAAGCAACTATGAATGCATGCCAATTTCCTGATGATAATAAATATCTATCATGAACAATCTTAGGGACACTTACAACATTGAATCACACTAGATGTATTCGTAGATTCACTAATCCATAAGCATAAGCCTATCAAAAAGAGATCACGAAGGGCAACTTATCGGATGGGCTGTGGAGGTCGTTTTTTGGCATCAAAATGTTCTGACCGATACGAACCATCAAAGCTTATCTGGTTTTCACTGCTGTGGTTTCCTATAACCACATCACTGGGATATAAAAAACTAGATGAAAATCAGAGACTACAAAGAATCTCCAGACTTCAAAACATATCTATCATTACGCAGCTACTTCTGCATGAAATGCACCGTGCCTTCCTAAAATATGCCCCTCTGCCAGGTATTAAAGTCTTAATCATTTCAACTTCCTGGCAAGAAGATTGTACATGTGGAAGTACCCAGGGCCATAAACTACTTGGTTTAAACAACTAGAATCAAATCGAAAACCTTAAATCACTTGGAGAAGTAAAGGAGTGGTGCCAGTTTCTCAAACATTTTTGGAATCAAAGCAGGTGAGAAAATATCAAAGTCATTTCAAGAGTTATAAGTAGGGTGCTGACTACCAAATTTAGTACCTTCCCGCTTTACAATAAACAGGCAAAGAAAGTAAGAACTACAATGAAGTACTGGTTATTAGAAGAAAGGTTTAAGTCGAAAGTCGAAGTAACAGGTAACTAGAGGTCAATAACACTCCAACGAAGAAAACTTCAAGAAAATGAATTTGAATTAGAAGACTAAATGACTCAACAACACAAGCCCAAAAGAGGGAACACAAAAGCTATCACATGTTACGATTTATGAACTTCGTAATTAGCATCCGGTGTCATACATACACTTCATGTTTTAAAATGTCAATCCCAACAAAGTTCGGTAAATGGAGTATTTGAAACATGCAAACTAGATAGGATAATAGGAGCTGAATGACATTCCAGTCGCCTCTGCTCTCAAATACATAATATATTTGCTATTCAATCTTAATTAAGTTTTGGTAAAAGGAGAATTCGAATTTATGCAAACTAAATAAGATTTTACAAGCTGAAAGAACAGTGATCCCATTAGAATAGTTTCTGAATAGAACTCCTCAAGATCATTCTAGTCAACCATCATCTCAATACATACTGTTTTCCATAAATCATATAACAATATGGCAAACAATGAAAGACACAAATCAAACATTCGACTAAATACACAAAACAATTCACTCCACAGTTATCGCAATTCAAATACTTCCTGAATATAACTCGTGACTTCCATAACCTAATATAAGCGAATAATTTGAAAAGTTGTCCCAAATGGCTAAATAATTGAAATTGTGAACTGGAAAAAAATAACTATGAGAGAAGTATTTGAATTTACCTTGAGTATTCTTCGACGATCATGATGATTCAAAAGAGCAAGTTGATGAGCGAATGGAAGAAGATCACGACGAAGTTGTGATCCTTGAGGAACTCCAGTAACAACAAGAAGACCAGGTCCGGTAGGACCTAGGGTTTCTAATATAGTTTTGGAGATAGAATCAAGCCTTGAAATTTCTTCTTCTGAATAATCAGAAGAGTTTGAAGACAAGTGTATAAGATCTGCGTATTGGAGTTGAAATGGCTCCAAAATCTCTGCTTCTATATCCATTTGTGGAAGAGTATCCGAGGTTATTGACTTATATTATATACTTGTGATCAAAATTGAAAAGTATCCGAGGTAACAACAGTTTGAAAGGGAAATCTAGTAAGTTCCTTGTTGTGTTTCGAGTAGTTGTGTAATAAGTAACTACATGTTTCAAGTCCGTTGGATAAGATATAGGTTGTTCGATGATGTTCCTAGACTTTGATGTCTTGGCGGGGAAGGAGAAAGAGCAACAAATTACATTTATATAAATGTACGTTTTCCCTACCAACAACCATGACACTTTGGCCGAGTGGTTAATGTGTGTGCCTGCTAAGTACATGGGGTTTCCCCGCGAGAGTTCGAATCTCTCAGGTGTCGTGTTATTTTTTTTTTTTTTTTTAAAACAATTGGGATGTTTGAGTTCTATTTAGCTATCATTTTTATTTTTTTTTCCTTTTGGGTTCTAGTTTTTCTCTTTCCTTTTGGGTTCTAGTTTTTCTCTAGTCTCGTGGGTATTTTTGGGATTAGGTGTCTTTTTTTTTTTTTGAAGCATGAAAAATATTAGATTAGACTGAAATTACACGGGGTATGTAATATCCATAGAGTCTGCTATTACAATAGAACTAATAGATTGCGGAATTGGGATGTTTGAGTTCTATTTAGCTATCATTTTTATTTTTTTCCTTTTGGGTTCTAGTTTTTCTCTAGCCTCGTGGGTATTTTTGGGACTAGGTGTCTTTTTTTTTTTGAAGCATGAAAAATATTAGATTAGACTGAGATTACACGGGGGTATGTAATACCCATAGAGTCTGCTATTACAATAGAACTGATAGATTGCGGAATTGTATGTTCCCATACTGTTGTCGTGAGTCTCCCTATGGAGCAATCATCCGCTGCTCTGTTTGCTAACCATCTGCTGCCTGATTTGCTTCTCTGTAGACGTGTCTAACGACATATTGCTGGATTTGAGTGAGCCTTTGTTTGATCTCTGCAACCAGGTCAGATATATACCAAGGGGGGTCTGTATCTGAGGTTATAAATCTCATTAAATTTTCCGAATCCGTTTCAAATTGGACTTTTGACCATCCTCGTTCCGTCGCCGTTTTAGAGGCTATGTGCATGGCTCAGGTCTCCGCTGCAAGTGCTATGGTGATGCCTAGAGGTTGTGATATTGCTAAGATAGTGTTGGTTTCCTCATTTCTACAAATAATACCTGCTCCTGCTATCCCGGGGTTTCCTCTTGCTGCGTCGTTTGTGTTGATTTTGATCCAATCTGGTTGAGGCTTGAGCCATCCTACTAAGATGGTTGAAGTTGTTATTGTTCTTTGTGCTGGGTTTGGGTATGGCTGCATCGCAGGGAGCATCGGTGGGAGGTGTGTCTGGACCCAAGAATATTCCTGCTGGAGCTTGATGGCCATTTGCATTATATTTATCGGATTTTGTTGTTGTTGGCGATACATCACACCGTTCCTGGTTAACCATAAGGACCAAAAAAGGAAGCAAAAGGTTGTGGTTATCGTTGCAGGTACTTTTGTTTGAAGAAGTTCGGATATGGTTGTTTGTTGAGGTAGTGAAATGGGTATGCGTTGCGAGGCGACATGAAGGTTTCTGAGGTGGTTTAGTAAGAGGTTCCAAGAATCTATAGCTGTCTGACAATGTAGCATAATGTGACTGGATGTTTCGGGATTAGAACTGCATTGAGGGCATAAGTTGGAGTTGGTGAGATGGATGCGATGAAGAATGTTGAGGGTTGGTAAACCCTCATTAATTGTTCTCCACAAGAAAAGTTGGACTTTTTGGGGACATGGGAGTGCCCAAAGGAAGTTGGATGGTGGAAGGGGGTTTTGGTGAGTTTGCGCAGAAGCGCTAATGAGGCAGGTGTATCCTGAAGCAGTAGTATATTGTCCGCTTTTTGTAAAAGGCCAAATGATCCTATCGGGTTTATTTCTCTGTGGGATGTGGATGTTGATGATTCGTTGAATTATGGGGTGGGGTAGTAGGCTTAATCTTTCATGATTCCAATTCCTGGTTGATGGCTCGATGATGTCTGCTACTGATTGTATTGGATAACAAGAAGCTGTGTTAATGGTATTTTCAAATTGTGGTATCCAATTTGCTTGTATGGGGGTGTGTAATCCATATCCTATTTGGTGGAATAGATGTTGTTTGAAAAATGGTATGAGCGAGGCCATTTGTCTCCACTGAGGGCTAGAGGAAGACGGGAGTGGTGGGATGCTTTCGAAAATGGGGGTTTGATCAAGGTATTTTGCGTTATATAGTCTGCCTAAGATAGAGTTAGGGTTTTGGTGAATGTGCCAAACTCGTTTCATGAGTAGTGCTTTGTTGTGTTCCTTACTACTTCAGATACCGAGCCCTCCTTGTGACTTGGGTTTGTGGAGCTTGTCTTTTCCCAGTGGGTGGAGTTTTCTGATTGAAGAATCGTGACCCCAGAAGAAGTTTGTCGTGATACGATCCATTTTTTGTTGGATATGAGAAGGAAGGATTTGGGTTTGCATGAGGTGGTTGGACGTAGGGGTTAGTGATGATTTTATGAGCTCGAATCTTCCCGATTGGTTGAGGCATTTGGTCATCCATCCTTTTTCCTTGCGTGCCAGCCGTTGAAGAAGAGGGGCAAATATGTGGCTAGAAGATCTACCATGTTTAAATTGTACTCCTAAATAGGTAGGGGGGTTCGATGTTGTTGGCATGTTAAAATCTTGGGTTAACTTATCTATCTGGGGTTGTTCTAGCTTCAGGTGATGTATCAGTGTGGATTTAGAGTCGTTGATGTGTTGACCCGCTGAGGTGCCGTAAGCCTGTAGCAGTAGTTTGAGGTGATTGGTGCCTTTTGGAGTTGCTTTATATGTTATCAAGAGATCATCCGCGTACATAAGATGAAGTATTGGTGGAGCTTTTTGAGAAATGCGAAGCCCCTCTATCTTATTTTGTGCTTCAAGTATTCCCAAATTGGTGGACAATATTTCCGCACAAATAATAAAGATATAAGAAGAGAGAGGGTCTCCCTGTCGTATTCCCCTGGTTGGAGTGATGTATCCATGCGGTGTGTCGTTGATATTGATTGAGTAGGTTACCGTAGATATGCATAGCATAATATAATCCACAAAGTTGGGGGGGGGGGAACCTAAGCTTGTGAAAGCATGTCTGATGAATCCCCAGTCCAAGGAGTCATCGGCCTTTTGAATGTCTAGTTTCAGTGCTATTTTAGGATCCTTCGTATGGTATGATGTTCTGATGTGGTGAAAAAGTTCAGCTGCGATAGCTATATTATCATGAATGGATCGTTGAGGCACAAAGGCACTTTGGTATGGGCTTATCAAAAATGGGAGTAGAGATCGTATGCGATTGACCAAGATCTTTGAGATGATTTTGTAAGTGACATTACATAACCCTATCGGTCTAAATTGAGATGGTTTTGATGGATGTTCAATCTTTGGGATTAGAATGATGTTTGTGTGGTTCATGAGAGGGTGAATGCTAAATTACTCAAAGAAACTTCGGACCATTGCAATAAGTTTTGGTTGGGTTGTTTCCCAGAAAACCTTAAAAAACTTACTGGTGAATCCATCTGGTCCTGGAGCGCGGTCCGATCCTATGGAGAAAAGCGCATGTTTGATCTCCTTAGTGGTGACTTCCGCTGTTAGTTTCTCACATTGTCGGGGGGTTAACCTTGGTGTTATTGCCTCGAACAGGCTTTCATCAATTATTGTATTTGGAGCCATATACTGATCTGTGAAGTGTTCAAGCATGATCCTGATAATTTCTTCTTTGTCGTTAATCCAATTGTTTTGACGATCTTGAATTTGTTGTATATTATTGCAGCTTCTATGAATTGTGGCCTTTGTATGGAAGAATGTGGTGTTACGGTCACCTGACTGAAGCCATTGTATTCTAGATCTTTGCTGTCAATATGTTGCATGGCAATCCAATAAATTCAGGTGTTCAATTCGGAGTTGCTTTTCTTGTTGAATCCAGTTTTCCAATGCAACTCCAGTTTGTGTAGCACATTGATGTTGGGCGGCTTTAATTTTCGCGGTTGACTTTTTGATTAAAGTGGGTAGATGACCAAAGTTAATCTTATTTCATTCTGTTAGAGTTTCACTGGTTGAGATGAGTTTGAGTTGGAGGTTCATAGGTGGATCCGAGTCATGTAGTTTATCCCATGCCGAGGTAACCAGTTGATGAAGTTGAGGGTGAGATAGCCATAGATGCTCAAATTTATAATTCTTACTTCCTTGCCAGTCCAAGGCTTTCGTTTGAAGCAGGATATGAGCATGATCTGAGGCTATTCGTGGCAGGTGTGTGATTTCAGCATGGGGGTTGGCTGTTCTCCAATGCAGATTTGTTACTGATCTATCAAGTCTTTGTTGGATGTTGTCATGACCATGTTGATTGTTTGTTCAGGTGAACGGATCTCCTCTAAATCCTAGATCAATATAGCCCATCTGATCCATTAAATTGAGAAACGGTTGCGCTTGTGCATACGAAACCGGTCTGCCTCTTTTTTTTTCTGATTGGTCCAAAACTTCGTTGAAATCTCCCAGTAGCAGCCAAGGTGTTGAAGTACTAGGAAAAATTATTGGAAAATCTTCCCATAGGTTTTTTCTTGGGTCTGGATGTGGTGGGCCATATATACCCGTGCAAAACCAAGGTTGGGATGGAGCAGCAGGTGTGACAAGAGCATGAATATAACTTTGGGACTTCAGGATGATTTGGATGTTGACTTCATTTTTCTATAATAGACATAAAACCCCTCTTCTGCCGATTTTAGGAACTGTGCAGTGATTTGGAAATTGCAAAGTATGCGCAATTCGCAACATTTGAAAGTCATTGGCCAAAGTTTCGCATAGCAATAACATGGTTGGTTTGTACATTGATATAAGTCCGTTAAGGTGTTGAATTGTTGGTGGCTGGTTTAAACCTTGACAGTTCCATGCGATAATAGACATGTCTTACCAAAAAAAATGCTAGGGTTAGAGGTGAATTAGGTTGGAGAGGGTTGACAATGTTTTGTGTGGGTGGGGTGGGGGGGGGGCAGTTTTGAGTTAATAGAAGGAGAGAATGAGTTAGATGGATATGAGTGATTGGTTGGGAGTGTTGAGTTTAAGGTTGTTTCGAGGGAGATGAGATGTAAACGGTATGATGCTGTAGATGAGAAGTCACTCCGAAGTCCGAGAATAGAACTAGTATTACAAAATGTGCTTTATAGGATCCAACACTTAAAAGAACTAAAGAAAATAAATAGCATACAGAATGTTACTCTCAAAAGTGAACGCACTTGCAAGGTTCTGTATGCTATTTACTCTCAAAATAAATAGCATACAGAATGTTAGTGCAATGAAATCGATCTACTAAGAAACAAATTAAAACAGAACCTAGTTCCGGACGGAAACAAATTATAAAGAGGTCAAGACAAGGACACAAATGAAGATGTCTTAACTGATATGATTAAAAGAGATTCTATTTAAAGTTACTTATCCGGGCTGGCAATTAGTCATGCGTCGGAGCATCGTCAAGATTAGTGAGTGATTTTGGATGGTGGGAAAGGGTTTTAAACGAGAGATGGGGACTCACGAAAAGAAAACACGCGAATGATCCGGTAGACTAACTGAAAAAAAAAAAAAAAATCCGAAAGACAACACTTCCTAAAGAAGCCGTTTGAAAAAAACGAAGCACTGACTATCAATTACACAAAGCAAAATAAGGGAAAATTCCTAAAATTTCTAATCTTCCACAAACCACTGACTGTAAACATACCTAACATGAAATGGGCAAACGACTGACTGCACACACATAACATGAAATGGGAAAAATTCCTAGATTTTCTAATCTTTCATAAACAACTGACTGCAATTCACACATGATATGAAAAGGTGAAAATTCAAAAAATTCTATTGTTTGAGTTACAACATCTCCAACATCATCATGAGGTTTATCTATCCATTCATTTTTAAACAATAATTATTACTATTATTATAGTTACTTATATAGACCTGGAAAAACAGCAAGCTACAGTGTAGCCGGAGACAACGCCACACCAGACCGATGCTACAGAAAATCCTCTAGAGATCAACTTGATACAAATAATCAATTCCATATTCACTATGGAATTACAACGGTACATCAATCAATTCCATCCAATTTCAATGGAATTCCAAAAAACAAAATATTATTGAATATCAATTCCAACCAACTTCACTGGAATTCCAAAAACATAAAGCTATTGAACAAAGAAATTACATCAGACACTAAAAGGTCCGAGAAAGGATCTACAGGGGATGAGTTAACAGGATAGCAAATCACATGGAAGAGAGACCAAGAAATTAATAAGGACATAAGACAGAAGCAACAATCAGATGCAGGAAAGATCAAACAAAAATGAGGATAAACTGATTAACAACCATAGCATGGAAGACCAGGGAAGATTGAAGCTAAATCGACTAAAATGATTAGAAAAAGGTCAACAAAAATTAAAGATTGAAATTACCTAAGGAAAAGCAAAATAGAAAAGATTGTGAATCTCCTCAAACCCTTACCTTTAATTTAAAAGAGAACCCCATCTCAGAATCTTCAATTTCTCACCATCTTCATCACCACTTTCCTTAACTTATCATTAATCGCCGGGATTTTTATGCCAGCCCCGGCAAAAATCCACTACTCAGATTCCATTATATCTTTAATTTAAAAGATCCACTAGGTGTCTATATACGTGCTCAATCCATGTTCTCGGTCAAAGTTACCTTTTAAAACTGGAAAAAATAAAAGAAAAATCAGAACTTTTTATATATATTAAAACTTCGAAAACATAAAAATTCTAGCAAAATATTGAATTTAGGTAAAAAACTTTGTTAACATCTGTAATAGAAATATTAAACTAGGAAACCACATTTTCCATATGGTTAGTAGTTCAAAAAGCGGGCCGCAGGCAACTTGTAGCCAGGCTTCGGATGAGCTTCTTGTAATGCTTATATTGTCTACCAAAATAAATACTAAAATCTTAAATAACCCGATAAAGAGATCAAAAAGAAAAAAAAACTTATTGATTAAAGCCCCTTATTTTTTCTCACATGGAAGGAAATTTTTATTTTATTATATGCCAAAAAAATACTTTTTTTAGGTCTCCACATTGTATATATTCAAATACTTTTTTTTATAGGTACCAATAAATTATATTAAACGGGAAAAACCGTGCTATCGGATAATTTGGTAACTATCTTTTATTAATAATGTTATTTGTCCCAACTCTTAATATATAAGGTTCTCTGCAGTCCAACCTGGTTCGGCGCCTATGTGAACAAAAATTTCAGCGAGTTTTCCTTTTTCATTATTGATTTTCGCATTTTATAACAAAAACCTATATATCGCGATATTCGAGCAATATCTTGTGTGATTAATTTTCACAATTTAAGATTTAATCGTAAAAATTATAAGAGAGTAATATTAACGATCATTATAGTTTAAGATCGGAAACGCCAATATTTCCCTTCCTTCTGTACGACGTCTTAAGCCGAAAACAAGATCTGGTCTACAACAAAGAAGATATAACTAGTTTGTGCATTCTCGATTTGTTGATCACCCACCTTATGGGTGCATAAAACCTCTTCGCCACGTCGTAAAATCTGAGAGCTCAAATACCTGTGAAGAGAATTCGTGGCAAGCACTAACGAAATATATATATAAAGTATTTTACCGCTTTCGAGATATCTACCTACTCCACGAAATCAAGGCACGTGTAAAGTTCTGACGAAAGAGTGACAAGGTTGTACAAACAAGTGGTTTAGCATATTTAATGAGTGAACAGAAGGATCAAATCAACTGATTGAAGACTAGCAGCATTCTTGACGAGGCAGAGTTAAGCGAGATTGGAAGCGGAGATAAATATCCCGGTACAAGTTGGAGGAGTGTCGAAGATGAATTGTTCTTCAAGAAAAGGGATTGGTGACGAAGTGAAATATTACGCAAGAAATAGGGTTCGTCGACAAAGTCATAAACTTTATTAGTTGTCATCCATTTCTATGAAGTCAGAAGCTTTATGAGTTGTTTTTCATTATCTATCATGATTAAAAGGAGGGAAAAATAGACAAGAAGGGGTTGAGTTTTTTAAGGTTCTTGATATATTTGTGAGAGAAAACTTTGAGAGCATTTTTTTTGGAGAGGTGATATCTTTGTAATACTTCATTAATCACAATAAGATCATCATCACAATGAGACGAGGTTTTAGAGATCTTTTGAATTGTTTGTATATCATGTTTATATGAATCTTTAGGTTACAAGTCCTTTTTATTTTTTTAAACTGATCTTTGGGAGTGTTGTAGGTTTTCTTGCAGTTACACAACCGGTTGACAAAGTCATTCTATTTTATTCTTCGTGATTTTGGTCATTTCCTTTTAATTGATTTCCGATACTGATCTCGCCTGAACGCTATATGCAAGCAAAGTTCTTCTGCATATCAGGACATGCAATTACTAAGAATTATATTTGGAAAATATTAAATTCAAAATTCATTTTGTTTGTTGTTAGTACCTAAAATGCAATGGAGAATCATCACCAGGCCAGTACCGGAGTTTTCACTAGTATACTGGTTCAGTAAAGGGGTTCAGATATTCGTACGTATTAGTCGCGAGCCTGTTAATCATCGATATTTGCTTGAATGGAAACCCTGTATTTCTCTCACATATCAAAATTTCAGAAGTGCTAACAACAAGAATTTTACCATTCACATACATAGGTTGATAATCTTGACTCTAGCTTAAAAATTGTGAACGTAGTCCTGTTGCTTGTTGCTTTTTAGACACTGAAAAAGGTACATTTTTGGTATGAATTAAGGAGATCCTTTCCTCACCAAATTTCAAGACTAATAAAATTCTGCAGAAATGCGACGTTAGTTGTTGTCTTTTTTTTTTTTCCTTCTATTTTAACATCTTTAGTTTTTAAATTATCGTCTATAATTGTCATGTACGACTTAATCTCCCAAAGTAAATCTCGTGAAATTTTGTTTCATTTACAAAAATGAAAAAATTACAATCGATCAGTTGAGATTTTTGTCCACATAGGCGTTAACTGGGTTGGGTTACAGAAAACCCGCTTAAGAGTGGGGACAAATAGCATTATTGATTTTTTACTTTTTAATTATCATCTATATTATAAGGGACAATGGTGTTTTCCTATATGAACGGTTATCAACATTTTGTACACATAAAAGACGGTCTAGATTGAGGCACATATTTAAGTTTTTCACATTTTGTACACATAAAGGACGGTCTAGATTGAGGCACGTGTTTAAGTTTTTCAATCCACATTTTTAGCATATAAAGAAGGGATGAAATTGAGCCACAAATTTAAGATTTTCAATCTACATTTTTAGCATATAAAGAATGTCATAGATTGAGTAAAGATCAAGAATATGAATATATCACCGTAGTATTGTAAAGTTTTGGTAAAATTCGACTTTGAGGTAGTTTTGGTCTAGATTAGTTTTTATACAGTTACATCTCGGAGATTCATCTCTTTTCTCCTATTCTAAATTAAACGCTCTTTTAACTTAATCCCTTTCATAATCAAAATCCTTTTATCCGACGTTTATCCATTTTGCAACTCCATTGTCAAGGTATAATTTGTTGTTGTTTTGGTTGACTGAGATAATTGTTGTTAGTTTTTCCCAGTTTGTTTAAGATTTTGTTCGGCATCTATGAATTCATGGTGTCTCATGCCTATTTTTTTTAGTCATATACGCAGTTTGATTTCTCTTTTCGTTAATGTTGTATTTTGTGATATTGATTTTGTTTCTTCATTTGCAATTACCAGATATTCAAATATGATTATTTTCTATTTATTTTTACTCTTATATTAGGTTTCCTAATACCCACATCATTTAATCTTTTACTTTTTAATGTTGTCCAATTTAACTTTGACTTCTTCGGTCAAAATCAAGAAGATTTTCATGGAGTGAAAATAATTAACGAAGAAAACGTCTGTTCCATTGTTATTTTCCTTAGAATTTTTAAATATTTTGTTAATTGTATTGCTACTTATGTTGGAGAGTTTCAACCTCTTATTTGGACCAAGTTATGTACATGCTAGTATCAAATGGACTGAGGATTTCTAATTATATATTCATCTTCTTGGAATTATATGAACCTTGAAATTACATCTCTTCATATTTATAACTTTTGGGATCGTTTACAAAATGAGTACTCCCTCCGTTACTTTTTAATAAGCCAGTTTCTATAAATAAATATTTCACAAAAATAGGCCATTTTCCTAATTGGGAAAGTCAAATGTTACTTTAATTTTCTGGGACCATTTTTCTTTTAACTTCTTTTGATGACAAGTGTTATGTGGACCATTTCACTTATTTCTTTATCTGACAAGTGTCATGAGGACCATTTCACTTCACTTCTTTTATTGACAAGTGTCTAGAGGACCACTTTCAATAATTAGTTCTCTTAATTTCCTTAATTTTCTCAAAAAAAGAAACTGGCCTATTAAAAAGTAACGGAGGGAGTATTTGTTTATCTTAAATTTGAGATAACAATATGGTTACATGCGGTTGACATAAAAAAGAAAAAAAAGGTTATTCTCTTAGGAGATACTCTTTATTTCTTTGTACATAGTCAACCATCTTACTAATACTTCTTTTCAATTCAATTTAAAGTATATTGAACTTTACATCTTTTAGTCGAATTGATGCTCGAAGACTCGAGGTAGTGTTCACCTTCATGTCAGGTATCTGCTTTGTCTCTTATTCTGAGTTTCCACAACTGCTACGGTACGTTACTAAATCCATTATTTCCCTTCCAACTTATATATCATGTAAATACACATACATATTGCTTTTGAAATTGGTATGGGATTCCATATTTTCATTTTACCAATACTTTTTCAATTTCCTCCTATTACGACAAAAAGGAAAGTTGTAGCACAACTGTTATCATATTTGAAATTTACAGAACCGCAAAATAGATAAAATGGAACTGAGGTTATTGACTCACCTTTAATCTTTCATTTTCTGATTTCAGGAGATTGTTTTTAGGCAATGAAGAAAGGGGTTTAAGGAGCAACACAATGAGGAAAAATATCTTTTTGTCGGATTTGTCACTGCAACTGTATGTCGGGACTTCATACATTGCCATTCCATGCCATCGGTACAGATGAATGAGTTTTGGTATACCAAGGTACAAGTCTAATTATGTCCGGGGGATGTGGTTCATATGCACATCTTTGATTGACGTGAAAAAATTGCAATATTTCGAAAGATTATCTTGGTTTAAGAGAGTTTAGTGCATAGGAACCCATCCATATCTTACATGTAAAGTTACCAACTAATACTTGATCCTTCACCTATCTTTTATTCTGTAGATATCTTCTAATATTTGAGCTTTAAGATACTAACCAAACTTTATATAACTAGCTTACACATTGTAGAAGTCAGTTTAAGAAATATTTTAATATTTCATTGCATGTCCATTTTGTGCTACCAAATTATAATATTATGAAAATTTTAGGTCTCCTCTGCACTCTTAGGTCAAGGTGTTGCAAGGTCTTATACAATTTCCATTTAGACAGGGTCTCTTATTTACTTTTAGGTCTCAAACACATATGCATATAAAGAGAAACTCTCTCATGTATCTTATATTGATTTATCATTGAAGATAGATGTTCTTAACGATTTCTGTTGAATTTTAGCGGCATAATGTACCAAGATATTTTAAATCATTCTTAATCGGGTATTGGTTACTTTTACTGATTTGTCATTTGATTGAGGATTTTAAGTATGGAGCTAAAGTGGATATTGCTGATTTACGTGAAGCCGGTGTCTTTTAAGAATTTTTTAAATACTTACTACCATGTCTCAAATAAGGTTCATTTAATTTTCACCATAATATTGTACGGTGCGGGCATATCTTAAAGATTTTAGGTTTTTGTTTTCTTTTTGGGGGAAATGTCAGACAAAAATACATTTCTGAGAAACAATCATTTTAGATCATTTTGGCTTTTGGTATATGTTTATGGTGTGGATCGTTAGAATACTTCGTATTAGATTTATCGAGCATTATTGTCTAGGACTCTGACAATAAATAAAAGTTTACTGAAACGAAATCCGAAGGGAAGCCGTTTTTAAGATCCATACTTTCCCACCCTCCCAAGACTCCAAGAGGTATTGGTTTTGGATTATATTCGATGAAACAAACTTCATTAGAACATGAAGAAACCGTTGATTGACCAGCTTATGCCTACTGAGAAACGTATGATGATTTTATTGGCATATCCTTCGTGTAGGATTTTAAATTAGATTGATCATGGAGCACCCTTTCATGTATTACTTCACAATCTTTGGTTGAAATCTGATGGTATCAACCAGATTTTACGTATCACTTACAAAATTTATGATTAATGAAAGTTTATTGAAAATTCCCATACACCAAGAAAATGGAAGCAGACCAAAAGATACCCTGGAAATACATGACCTACCTCTTAGGTTGACCGCCGGTGGATTAGGAATTCAGAAACGCTACCATAATTGGTACATGTTTTAGGTTTAACATTCGTTCAGTACCAATAGAATCTAACATACTTCACTAATTTGGTTTTAAGGTTACACTGATAAGCCCAAATGGAAAAACTGATATAACTACCCGAAAAATGACAAAAGGAGCCTAAAATCGAATGACGGGAAAAGATGAGCAACCACAAGATTTCTTTACTGGGAGATACGAATGTAGTTGAGTTTTCTAGGTTAACGTATACGACTTGGCACTCAAATCAAATTAATAATATTATTGTTGGAGATTCACTTTAATTAAAAGTGTGAACACTAAACAAATTATAGTAAATCAAAATAATTCAACTGCATTCACAGACATCATCGAATGATTGCAATGTGTAGAAAAACGGTAAGCGATAATTTGGCGGTATACCAATAAGACCATCACATTCTACAACTTCAGAAACAGAGAAACAATGGTGGAAAAAGGTTTCATTGCCAGTTCCATTGAGGATAGATCGACCATGAGGTCCATCATGCTAATAACTAATGATATAAAGTAATATACATGATACAAATTCATAGTATTGCGATATCGTCACAAAAACGATGTCTTATGCCACATTGAACCCTTAGGAGTATGATCTATAATAATATGACTAATCGAACAAGTGAAGAAAATATTCGGAACCAAAGCAAAGCCCATATCCTAGTGAATCATATATAGAACTTGTCAAAAGCGAGCATGGTGATTAACATTCTTCGAATTATGTAATTAGTATCAATAGGAATCGTATTTATAATACATAAGTGTTTTTGTTTTAGGAAAATTGTTTTAATTTATCCCAAATTATAGTTTTTGTGTATAAAAATTCCACCATTAGGGTTATATATACAATTAACTCATAATTATAATTAGTAATTATATTTGATTACAACAATAATATTTTAATTCGGAAACTATTTTTTTCTTTTAAGAAAAACGTGATACAAATTAATTTTAAAAAACATCTCTAAAAGAACTCTCATAAATAGTGTTCATCTACAAAAATTATCTTAGACTACTTCTTAACAAAACTCCAATTATCATAATTATCAGAACTATCCCCTAGGAGATTTAAGAAAAAAACAAGATGTCACCATTTAGTGAAAATTCTAAGTTTTTATTAAAGTGTGAGTATTCTATTTTTCACAAGTTAGTGATCGGGATAATCTAAATTTTAACTTTTTTGTTACTTTTAGTGAAAATTGCAATATTCACTAGTTGTGATAATTTTAGTTATGACTTCAATTATGATTAGTGATAATCGCAACCATCAAAGACAAACCCTTAAAAAAAAAAAAAAAAAAAAAAAAAAAAAAAAAAAAACAATAATGATGATTTTCCATGGTTGGATGGCCTAATGAATCCACTCGAAGGCCGTCTATATGGAAATAAATTCAACAAGGGTTTACTTGTATTTATCACGATAAAGATCATCATATAAACTTTCTTGAAAAGGAGAGGGTACCAAGTACACCACCAAATTTTTTTGTGGAACTATAAACAAAACCTAATACAATCTCAAGTAGATCAACTAGTGATCCTTTAATAAATGTATATACGGTTTATCTTTCTTGTTTACAGTAATTTATATCAAAGATACATGTTTTGATGTCACTGGAGCTTCGCCTTTCACGGGTAACGCTGCTTTTATGCCCGAGCGTGCTATTTTTAATACCACACAAAGGAAACACAAAAAGTATCTTGAGAAGTGCATTGTTCATGGTTACGGTTTTGGTATCTGTCCTTCACTACCCTTGGCGAACTTGGGGATTACTCGATAGTTTTTTTGAAGAGACTGAAAAATTGTCTTGCTAGTCATGATGCTAATACTAGAGTAGGTAGTTTTCTTTTCTATAGAATAGGTGTAGCCATCCAAAAGGTGTTGGTGCCCAGCTCGTTGCTAGAATACCCACCAACTTCTTGTTAGAGACCGCTGATCATTAATATCATCATAAACTGAAATTAAAAAAAAAAAAAAAAAAAAAAAAAGGCTAGAAATAATTTTCCAAAAAAGAAAAGTGAAATTTTTTGGAGAACCCAAGAGTGAATTTTCTTTCTTCTAAAAACCTACCATTTTTTTTGGTCAATAAAGAATTTGGTGTTGACGAGTTTCGAACTCAAGTTTCTGCTATCATCAACCAATGACTTTATTACTATTGTATTACACTGATATGGGTTCTAAAAATCCACTATTAATATATTATATATATAAAAATCCCATAATATATGATTATTACTTAAAGTGATCACTTTAGGGCTAACTTTGCATTTTCATATTTTCAACATGGCTAAAATACCCTTTATTCACTCGTTTTATATTGACAAATTTAATCGGAAAAATATTTGTAAAATTCATTACTTTGCCATTAATTACTGGTCACTATATCTTTTTGTTTTCTCACGCCATCATGTTTTTCTACCTTTCTTCTCATTTATTTAATAAAATAGTAAAAACAACCCATTTTTAGATCTTGCTCCCAAAAATACCATTATTTCTTCGCTTTTTGTTTTCCTAAAAGTCAACATTCATTTTCTTTCTTTTATTTTCCTTATTGTACATCGTAATTAACACAAGTAAACAAACAAAAATAGTGTTTGGCCAGGAGTGTTAGAGCTCTACGTACTCGATCGAACTCGCAAGTTTTAGCATCTCAATCTTGTTGTAAAATTTAGTTTTAAAAAACTATATCGTGATTTCAAGTCTACCAAAGTCAAGTCTCGGACTAGGATTAGAAGTGTGTAGTTGAGTATCAGATATCACTGAATAATCATCAAATAATTTAGATTGAAGATCAAACGAAGACATCATCAACAAAGGTATGTGGTGACTGATTTCATTTGGACTCTTATTCATTTCTACATTTCAAATCTATAGAAACAAGTGCTCACTCTATGGAACAATTCCTACGATGGTAAACATGCATTTATATATGGTCTCGAGTATATTCGAGCCATGAATTTAGTGAGAATGACATTTGTGCCTGGAAAGGTCTTCATGTTATTCTGTTGTTGCATATAAATGGTTTATCTTTAAAATAACTGCACACAAAAACTTGAATCCTCTTGTGATCAATCACGCACAGAACTCAGTCTGTCAACAACGGATTATCACAAGATTTCTTTAGATCTAACAAAAGTTTTAACAATCCCATCGATACGTTGATCTAGTTTAAGTGACCCTTTTGTCAGAAGAGAAGGCTCTCAATAATAATCAAACTAGGTGCAATAAAAGTTTCAACATAGTCAATCAAATCAATAATCGAAAACTATAATAACAATGCTAGTTTTGGAGATCTTCTCTCTCTACTATGACACCTAACATAGGTTAAGTTTTTGTTATACCAAGTCTCCACCATAGGTAGGAATCGGTTCCACCATGTCTCATAACGTTTTTTTTTATTTAAATAATACACCAACTTCCGATTATAATCTTATTCTCACAAACAAACTTTGAAAATACTTTCAGGATCGGGTTTTTTTTTTAAACCAAAGAAATTTTATTAATCAGACAAAAGAGTTACAAAAAAGGAAGCCAGAAATGGACAACAAGTCCAAGGCCCAATAGCAGTAAAAAAGGGACAACAAGTCCAAGCAAGAAATAAAGCAAAGTTTATAGGTGTTGATGGTGGTTTTTAGCTTAGGGTTAAAATCGTAAAACTATGCATCTGGCATGACGTCACCATGACCACTAGCGTATTTATTTACCATTAATACATTTATTGAATCAATCAGCATGCTTACATAAGAATTATTGGGGTACCTTTTTTCTACACGGATCATGTTCCACGGCAGAACCCTTTGCATTGACTTCACCTATGCCGAAACCCTAATTCTCATGCTACCGCGCCAAGGCATGCCAACCATGCTAGCCGCACCACTGTGCCAATGGAAAACCGTGCCAGCAACATCTACCGCGCCAAGGCATGCCAACCATGCCAGTCGCACCACTGTGCCAATGGAAACCGTGCCAGCCACATCTACCGCACCAAGGCATGCCATCCATGCCAGCCGCACCACTGTGCCAATGGCAAACCGTGCCATCCACATCAACCGCGCCAAGGCATGCCAATCATGCCAGCCGCACCACTTTTCCAATGGCAAACCGTGCCAGCCACATCTACCGCGCCAAGGCATGCCAATCATGCCAGCCGCACCACTGTGCCAATGGCAAACCATGCCAGCCACATCTCCGCATCAAGGCATGCCAACCATGCTAGCCGCACCATGTGCCAACGGCATGCCAAGCCCTTGGCCCCACCATGCCAAGCCAACCGCACCTTGCCATGGCCCTAGCCATGCTAGCCGCACCATGTCCCAACGGCATGCCAAGCCCTTGGCCCCACCATGCCAAGCCAACCGCACCTTGTCGTGGCCCTAGCCATGCTATCCGCACCATGTGCCAACGGAATGCCAATTCCTTGGCCCCACCATGCCAAGCCAAACACACCTTGCCTTGGCCCTATCCATGCTAGCCACACCATGCACTCATGGAATTCCAAATCTGCGGCCCCACTATACCATGCTGGTCTTCTCTATGCGGCTACCAAAACGAAGGCGTGCCACAATCAACGGTCGCTCTTCAATCTCAGGAGAAAATCCTAACCGTCGAAGGTTACCAGACAACGCATAATAACCTTTGACCCAAAACCCTAGTTTGGCCACGCCAAACCGCGCCAAGGCATGTCATGCAATTAGCATGCCAACCTTGCCGCACCACCATGCTGGCCTTCCCTATGCAGCTACCAAAACGAAGGCGTGTGACAATCAACAGTCGCCCTTCAATCCCAGGAGCAAATCCTACCCTTCCAAGGTTACCAGACAACGCATGGTAACCTTTGACCCAAAATCCTGGTTTGGCCACGCCAAACCGCGCCAAGGCATGCCATGCCAATAGCATGCCAACCTTGTCGTGCCACCATGCTGGCCTTCCCTATGCGGCTACCAAAACGAAGACGTGCGACAATCAACGGTCGCCCTTCAATCCCAGGAGAAAATCCTAGCCGTCCAAGGTTACCAGACAACGCATGGTAACCTTTGACCCAAAACCCTAGTTTGGCCACGCCAAACCGCGCCAAGTGTCACACGCCCATTTAATCGCCTAAAATTTTCATGGGACATGACCGGAAATGATTGTGGTTCAGTGACTCAACATCACCCAAAATCATTCAACCTTGCATACTTGCATCAAAGTACGCATCTTCCTTCACTCATAAGGCTTTGCACAACGAAAGTCTTTTCTTCTTTCTCTCTAACTCTTCATGCCCCCATAAGCATAAGAGGTTCTTCCATGTACTTAACCAATTCTCACACAAACCAACAACATAATGAACACAAAGATATACTGCAACAAACCCATTTTATTTCACTAAAGGAAGATTACAAAACTCGTCCAACTCATGGACCAAAACAGGCCATTCACCCTCTTGGTGAATGCCTAAAACTCTCTCTAACATGAGACTAACTCTCCTATGTAAGCCTACTGATTTTTCCCACTCCTTAGGAATATTTATACAGTAAAATCACTATCTAAAACCGTGCACAACACTTGCACACGCATGGAACATCTATGTGTCCCATCAGGTAGTTTCCATAACCGCCAGCTTGCTTTTCCAACTGCCACCTTTTGTGTTGTCAAGCCAACAGATGCCACACCTTTTCTTGGTGTTTATGAACACTTCTCCCACGCTTATAAACTCATTTATAACCGTTCTACATCATCACACATCATTGGCACGCTTGTGAAGCTCGTAACTAACTTGCAACCGTCACTTGAGCAGTATTGCACACTTGTTGTACCATACTGGATTCTGTCTTGCTCCAACGTTCAGCCCTCTTGGGCCTGCATGCTTATCACTGTAAACTCATGCACGGACAATCCTTATGCTTCAAACATCAAGGCCAGCTCCTTAAGCTCACTCTAGTTACCCATGCGTCATGTGCTTCCCTTTGCCAACTTGGATGACAATAGTAATGCCACTCTTGCATTACTAACTTGTTTGCACTTGTCCAAGCTTTGGCCCTGCCTGGAACTCATGCATAGACTAATCCTTAGTCTATTCTAAATGCTTGCATCATCCTTGAGTTTGGGCCAACTCAATTCCACGGACATGCCAACATGTCGCATGCCAACATGCCAACTCGCATGTTGCATGTTGCATCTTGCAACCTTGGCTTTGTCTTGCCTTCTACTTATGAAGCTTCATTGTGTCGGCCAATAGCTTCATTCCTTAGCCAAATGTCTTAACAATGAAGTGCTGCACTTGCACTACATTGGCGCTGTGGGTTTATGCCATTCTCGACACTTGACAGTCTATACAGTAATACCGCTATTATGGATTGCGTTGCGCTATTATGGCTTGCGTTGCGCTATTATGGCTTCGCATTGCACCATTACGGCGGAGTACTGACTTGGCATGCAACTTTGTAACGCGTAATCATTGTGCGTCACTTGCAGTACCGTAACATACCTCCCCCACCTGATCCGTTCAACGCCCTCGTTGAACGCAACCAAGTATACTCGTTATACTTGTTCTCTGGCCTTGTACGCTTCTGAGCCCTTCTCAGAAATCAGCAAACTTTGTTTGGCCTTCATTCTTGCCAAAACTTTTATGCCTAGTACCAAATGCCATCACTTATCTTACAGCCTTTCCATTGATCCTACTGACTTGTATTGTTGTTGTCACGTTGATCAGACGTTCTAACTCCCTCTAAAATCGCATATCAACACCCAAATGCAACATGGAAATTCCTCTTGCCAACTCCCTGAATTTCACTTGAATCATTTGCGCCTAAGTGTACGCAAGCAATGATTCTTCCCAACTGATAACAACGATCATTTTCATAGTCTTTTGCCTTCATTTTCTGACTTTAGTTGCACCACGCAACATAACAGGACTTATACAAGACTTGGCTTCAATTCTTCAATCATATGCGCCTACGCCAAATCATGCCATGCCTTAAGGCATGCACCCTATGATTCCGTACCACTCTTGATACGCGCCACAATCTATAACCTTTGCTGCACTTTGCAAACTTCAGGACTTTCAATAGATTTGGCCTCCAAATCATGTTGCAATCTTCACCTTCTTGGACTTGCATCACTTGTATGCCAAAGAACTTGCACCTTGTTGTTATTTCTTGCATTGTCGCAACATCATGATTGAAATGCATGACTCTGGTATAGTCATGACTTAGGATACCCCTGACATCAGACCGTCTTTTTATACCGTGCATCCTCTTCACGCGCCTTTGAAACCAGCAATTTAAGCATCACTTGCTATTTCAAACTGCTACGCTTTAATGTGGCGGAAAAACAACATCATGTTTTTCCTAACTATGAGTCAATCTTAACTCATTTACTTGATGGACTTACATGTTCATTCTTGTTGCGTTACTCCATGTCTTCACTGCTAAATGCCTTCGCACTTCCACATAACTCTCAACGGCAAACTCGACTATGCCACCAACTCTTCCATTTGCTTCTTTCACTTTCAGCGTCTTCTATTGCATATTTTGGCTTAATATACTATGTAGCATCTTTCACGCGAACTAGCTTTACTTTGAAAGAAAGAGGCAAGATCTTTCACTTCAAATACCCTTATTCACTACTACCTTACATAGAGAGACTTCATTCCAACACCAAGGTCCACTCGACCCAAACTGAAAATATACCCAAACTTGAGCAAATACTTGCACCAACTGATTGCAACTTATAAGACCTAACAAGCCTTGCAATACTGACTTCATCTTCGCTTTTAAGCAACAAAGGAAGTGAGACAACACCTACTGTCCCCAATGTAGCAATTCACTTTGCCACATGCACTCTTCCAACTGATGCTATCATGTTGCTTTAGCTTTCATGAAGATTTCTTCAATATGGCCACATGCCATCTTTATGCATCACCACTACTTGGTCCTTCTCTTTCCATGTATCTATGATTCGTCTAACTTGCATCTCCAACCGCATCATGCATCTTGGCCATGCCCAAATCTCATTTAGCGCATGCTACTGTTGCATACATGCTATGCCAATTAGCACTCAAATCTTGACACAAACTTGTGCACCTTTGCACAGCTGGAACAGACTTAATTTGGTGATTCTGAGCATCACCATAGAGCTCAGCAAAGTCATATCACTCAATGACTTCCGCGGACAAATCCCTTGGATAATATTAATAAGGCCATAATCCTTGTAAATGAGACGCCACTTCCTACGTTCCATGAAGCAAAAATGCCACATTCTTCTTCAAACTTGGAACTCATTTTTACTGCCCATGCACATCTGGTTTCTCTTGTCTTTCCCCTTCTCCAAAATCAACTTCAGTAGAAACAATTGTTGATTTGCAGTTGACAAGAACATCCGTTTGTGGTTATGATCAAATGCAGGTCTTTGGACACCCTTGTCCAAGCATATTGATCCCACTCATAAACCAGGTGAAAACACACTCCTTGTGCTCATCTAGCATCAACGAATAACTCTTTGCAAACACAAGACCGTGGTGTATCGGTTTCCCTAACTTGTGCTTATTTCTTCAGCCTTTCACTAAGCTTTATGCTAGATAAGAATTGGCCTTCCAATTCTCCTTTTATGGCATCACATTGCCAAAAACATTGCTGGTCCGCAACCAAACTTTGCATTACCACCAAGGTACATGCATTCAAGAGAGATAACTTTAATCTTCCAATCAACTGGCTATGATGAAAACACCTTCAATCTATCACATAGACATGTTCTTCATATACTTTTCCCCTGCAAAGGCCAACAACTTCTTTGTATTCAGGAATTTCCCCTAAAATTCCCATTACCACATGTAATGTACTCATTACTGATAACACTACGAAAGAATGCATTCCAAATGCATAATCTTCGCATACTTGTGAGAAACATGGACTTTAACACCTGACTTGCACCATAGAAGTCAGCATACTCCTTAGTTTTGTCATTCCATCACTTGAAAACCCGGTTTTCAATGATCCTTGCACGTTCGTCTAACACTTTGGGCTGGAATTTTGACACCTTTGTCATAAACGTTCATGGCCTGCTGCTACTTCAAGCTTCAAGTTCATTCCAATTGATCTATCCACACAAGACCAACTTCTTGTAGACTCCATACTAGTGAAACCCAAATAATTCTTCACTGAATTTGACAAACAAATGACACCAACTTGAGTAAAAGAGAGAAAAATAAGCAAACTGTGTCCCCTAACACAGCTCTGATACCGGCTGTCACACGCCCATTTAATCGCCTAAAATTTTCATGGGACATGACCGAAAATGATTGTGGTTCAGTGACTCAACATCACCCAAAATCATTCAGCCTTGCATACTTGCATCAAAGTACACATCTGCCTTCACTCAAAAGGCTTTGCACAACGAAAGTCTTTTCTTCTTTCTCTCTAACTCTTCATGCCCCCATAAGCATAAGAGGTTCTGCCATGTACTTAACCAATTCTCACACAAACAAGCAACATAATGAACACAAAGATATACTGCAACAAACCCATTTTATTGCACTAAAGGAAGATTACAAAACTCGTCCAACTCATGGACCAAAACAGGCCATTCACCCTCTTGGTGAATGCCTAAAACTCTCTCTAACATGAGACTAACTCTACTATGTAAGCCTACTGATTTTTCCCACTCCTTAGGACTATTTATACAGAAAACTCACTAGCCAAAACCGTGCACAACACTTGCACACGCATGGAACATCCATGTGTCCCATCAGGTAGTTTCCATAACCGCCAGCTTGCTTTTCCAACTGCCACCTTTTGTGTTGTCAAGCCAACAGATGCCACACCTTTTCTTGGTGGTTATGAACACTTCTCCCACGCTTATAAACTCCTTTGTAACCGTTCTACATCATCACACATCATTGGCACACTTGTGAAGCTCGTAACTAACTTGCAACCGTCACTTGAGCAGTATTGCACACTTGTTGTACCATACTGGATTCTGTCTTGCTCCAACGTTCATCCCTCTTGGCCCTGCATGCTTATCACTGTAAAATCGTGTACGAACAATCCTTATGCTTCAAACATCAAGGCCAGCTCCTTAATCTCACTCTAGTTACCCATGCGTCATGTGCTTCCCTTTGCCAACTTGGATGACAATAGTAATGCCACTCTTGCATTACTAACTTGTTTGCACTTGTCCAAGCTTTGGCCCTGCCTAGAACTCATGCATAGACTAATCCTTAGTCTATTCTACATTCTTGCATCGTCCTTGAGTTTGGGCCAACTCAATTCCACAAACATGCCAACATGCCAACTCGCATGTTGCATGTTGCATCTTGTAACTTTGGCTTTGTCTTGCCTTCTACTTAATGAAGCTTCATTGTGTCGGCCAATAGCTTCATTCCTTAGCCAAATGTCTTTACAATGAAGTGCTGCACTTGCATTACATTGGCCCTGTGGGTTTATGCCATTCTCGACACTTGACAGTCTATACAGGAATACCGCTATTATGGATTGCGTTGCGCTATTATAGATTAAGTTGCGCTATTATGGCTTCACATTGCACCATTACGGCGGAGTACTGACTTGGCTTGCAACTCTGTAACGCGTAATCATTGTGCGTCACTTACAGTACCGTAACACCAAAGCATGCCATGCCAATAGCATTCCAACCTTGTCGCGCCACCATACTGGCCTTCCCTATGCGGTTACCAAAACGAAGACGTGCGACAATCAACGGTCGCCCTTCAATCCCAGGAACGAATCTTAGCCGTCCAAGGATACCAGACAACGCATGGTAACCTTTGACCCAAAACCCTAGTTTGGATACGCCAAACGCGCCAAGGCATGCCATGCCAATGGCATGCCAACCTTGCCGCGCCACCATGCTGGCCTTCCCTATGCGGCTACCAAAAACGAAAGTGTGCGACGATCAACGACTACCTTTCCTCTTAAGATGCAAAATCTCGACCGTCGAAGGTCACCAAGCCAGCAAGTCTCCAAATATCGACTTTCCAGGCGACAACAATATTCTACATGTTTTCCATGAAAACATTCGAGACATCAACACATATCACAAACTGGGGGATCCTCTTTGGGTATTGGTTTGGCGGTTTACAGCGTGCGGCGTACACTACGCCCGTCATAAGGAAGTGTCATAAGGATGAGGCGGTTAGTAAATACAGGGAGTAATGGTGAAACACTCTCTTTTATGGAACATCAATTCCATGCGTTAACGGTTACCACCTCCTCCCCTTTACTCACCCATTTTTTCCATTCCTTAATGAGACCGGAGTATGTTTCACTTCGACTTGTATAAATAGGTCTTACATATTTCCACCGAACAACAAGTTCAGGTCAGGAGCATACAACACTCAGAAAATATTTTCTAGCTTTCCATCTGTTAGCTTCCCACTTTCTGATACAAGTCGTGAAACAACTACTCTTCCAGAATCAACTATTCTGGTCTCAACACTCTCTTCGCTTCCCTCCCCAAAACCAACCCTTCTCCTTCACTTTGTGACCGAAGCAAGTCTAGAACCGCCATTTCTTGGTTTAAGCCGGATTTGTACAGATTGATCTCTCGAATCTAAAGTACTCCCTTGCAGTACATTGTTTAGGGTTTAAACTCGTTTCTCACCCACGCACCCGAAATTACCAAAATCAACAGAAATCGTTTTTACCCACAAACAATTGGCGACCACAGTGGGAGATTGATCTTTCGGTTACAATGCCAATTTTCGACCATCGACTTCATGCTTCGACCCAGACATCAAGACGGTAGAAGCAGGCGATCCGCTCAGGGATCGACGACTCAGTTACCAGATGACCCGATTATTAGTCTTGACACTACAAGGGATGACTGGGGACTGCCTAGAGTTTAAAAGAGAACGATCCAACCAGTCTTGACGCGGCAAGGGGCGACTGGGGACTTCCTAGAGGTTAAAAGCAAACGATCCACTCAGGGATCGACGACTCGATCATCAAGTGACTCAGGGACGACTGGGGACTTTCCACAATCGCGGTGTTTCCCACGAAAGTTGGACTTGCACCTGACTCATTTTTCGTTAGCAGATCCAAAAAACCGAGTAAGTCTTGCCTAGACAAAATACATGGTTTACTGTTTCAAGTTTTCACGGGAATGATAAAACCGATATCCACGTTATGTTTCATCCCGTGTCATCTACCGACACGCAACGTTCATGTTTCCATATCTTCCCTGGGATGTTTGTGTTACTTACAATCATAACAAAAAACGGGATCATCCCAAAACAGTTCATCCAAAATAATAATCCAAAACCCTCATAGGTAACACTTGTCTATCAACCCAAAAATCCATAAAATTAAAACCATAAGCCAGGTGTTCCATTTTCCTTTCCAAAATAAAATAAAAAAAAAACGAAACAGAAGAATTTCAGAAGACAGAAGTGCATTCAAAGGAAGCCATTCAACGGTGTTTTGCTCTTCTCGAAGAAGGCGTCCTTCGTCATTTGGAGGACCGCCTGTTTCAGCTCCAACTCTTTGGACAACCTTTCTACCTCCGCTTCTTGTTGTTTGACCACGTCCGTGGAAGTACCTTCGGTCACCTCGGCCTGCAACTTTTGGATCTCAGAGAAACCATAACGCTCAATTCTTCGTGGAATCAGTCACCTACCCGTACGTACCTACTTTGCATAATAACGATTACCAGTCACTATTTATGAGGTATCCGACACTACTACAGTGATATTCGAAGAGAAGAACAATTACTTCTACAAGTTTATGAAGGACATACCAACGTCTAAGGTTTACACCAGTTCATAAGAACAATATTTCTACATATTTATGGAAGGAATACCTATGGCTAGGGAATGCACCAACACAAGAAAACAAATTGGAAGAGAAATGCTGGAGTACAGACCTGGAATATGCTTGACCACTTTATTGCTACCGCGTCGTGCCCAGCCAACAGTCTGCGCCACGCCAAGCCAACTCCGTGCCAAGCCAGCGCCCATTCCAAGCCGATCCAGCGCTAACAGGTTGCATCTCCCCAGCACCAGAAGCCTGCATCCTTCCAGCGCTTACAACTTGCATCATTACAGCAGCTTGCATCCTTCCAACGTTGTTTCTGAACGCCCAGTGGAAGGGAATCAACAATCCAATTTCATAACACGTAAAGATCAGGAATGACTTCTCCAAAATCGAGGCAAAGAAAATCAGCAACCCCCCTGAGTTCACAAAAACTCTCTTCCTATCAGGAGCTGCATGATTTCCGGGGACATCGCTCACAAAATCGTGCAGTCTATGATGAAACACTTATGTGAGATTTTGTAGGCGCAGCATCAAGGAATATTTGCAACCCTCAACCGCACTGCATCATGGAAGCAGTCGTTTCCAACCAGAGAAGTCGTTCCCAAACCCCAACCTCTTCTGTAAAGCACGATTGATAGATGAAACTGGGGACTCGTAACCATTGTTCGCCTGAAGGGTGTCCAGTTTGATAGCACACTGATTAACGCAACCGCTCCAATTCAATGTTCACCCCGACAGCTGCTTCGCTTCAACGCTCGCTCCAGCAACCTCTCCGCTTCAGCGTTCTCTCCATAAGCCGCTCCAGGATCCGAAGCCAAAACTTTAGGGTTTGGCTTCCTAAGTTTCAACATCCTCTCCAAGAGCCGAAGCTGCTTCAACGCCGCTTCTTCCTTCAAAGGGTCGTACCACCACGCTCCTCATGTCAAGGATCATGATCACAACCAGCCAATCTTCGTAGTCATGGTCGCCTTTTGTTCCATCCCACCAAAGCTTGTGGTCATAGACAATTTGCTCGCTTACGCATCCAGTCAATCCCTTTACTTCCATGGACAGTCTCTTCTAATCACATCTGCTGCCAAGAACTGTTGCCGCAAGTTTGTTGATACCAGCTCGAGTTTCACCATGGAAACAATCACTGTAAAGGTAACCCGTACTCCTCCATATTTCAATTGCACGTGGAAGAAGTAACAAAATCACAAGTACGAACACACGATGGTGATATCCCTATCATGGTCAACCCACCGACCACCCAAGATGGAAACATGCAAACTACACTTGGGGACTGGGAATCTACACGGGATCCCTTCACTATCGAAGCTCAGAAGACACGGTCAACCATCAAATCATGACCAGAAAAGCCTAAAACATACAGGAAATGCCTTATTCAATTACTCAAGATCTCTGAAGGGAACGAAAGGTCGAACAATCTATTCTAATGGAAGATCGAGGTCTTTCAAATGAGAAGTTTTATTCAAAGATGTGAAATCGCAAGAGGGATGCTAATTGGCGAAACCCTAACTTCGCCGTGAATACAAAGAAGATAACAATAAGTCTGCAAAAGCATCAAGATGTCTATGCAACAAAGAGAAACAGCAAAAAAGGGGAAACTGGTCATCAAAAGCAGACGCACGAGTTGCCAACTCCTCTGTCAGAGCTTCTCCAAGCACTTTCCCCAACAATCTCTCGGGGAGCAAAGGTTCCATCCGAAAGCAGCATCAGCAGTAGACGACACCTCAACATCCCACCTGGAAACCGTCTCAGTGACAACATCACCCGTCTTCTTCCCGACATCCGCTTCAACAACTGAACCAACATAGGCCACCATGAATCCCCCAACGTCACCAACAACAGTTTCATTGTCCGCTCAGTAAGCTGTTTCAGTTTCATCGTCAACCGCAACGTCATCTTCCTCGAAAATCTCCTCAGCAACCTCTTGAAGAGGATTCACTGATTCATCCGCATCTGAATCAAGGACTATGGCACCGTCTTGGACAGGGAAGTTACGAAGGCCTTCTCCTACAAGTTTTACAAACTCAGTTTTCTGTCGTTTCAACCGAGAGGCGGACCGTTCCGCCTTAGCACCTGGTCGTGAAGAAGTTTTGTTACACTGAAGCCTCTCAATGCACTGGGATACTTTGTCATATTCTCACTCTTCCTCCATGTTCACCGAAGCCAAGAGGGTTTGGACACACACCCGCACCTCGCCTAGATAAGATGAAGGTATATCCCGAATAATTTCGGCAGCTTCACGGAACAGAGATTCAATTCTATCTAATGCCTCCTCATGAGAAGAAAACTGGTTTTTGCCGATCCCAAAATTTCTCTCCGAAGAGTTAGGGGTATGATCGTCGCTGGAAGATCCCATTACGTGCTACAAAACCAAAGAAAAGGATAAGTTTTCACCCTGTCTGCACCGACAAACTACTTAAGAAAGAAGACAAAATGGGAAACCAATAGAAAACACGAGACGATACCTTTGAAGGAAGATGGGAACGATTTGAAGATGACCTGTGCGAACGAGGGATCCAAGATCATCTCTTATAAACAGCAGGGCAATAAGGTCCCGAAAATGAAAGACTTCTACCAGACGTGAATTAAGGCGTGACATCATATTTTTAATTAAACCCTATTCTGCCAGCAAATATGAGGAAAGATTCACATCTGTCCATACAAGATGATTAGGTTTTGGTGAGAAACGCGGAAAGCATAATACTCTCGGAATTTGAATAAGGAAAGGATTTCCTATTTTGTCTAAGTAAGGATGAGAAGCAATCGGGCATGCGAAGACAAGCCACCACCATGCCGAGCAGTCTGCACCTTTTCCAAACAATCCGCGCCTTCCCCGCGCCAGCACCTTGCCGAGCAGTCTGCACCTTTGCCAAACAATCTGCTCCTTTCCCGCGCCAGCACCTTGCTGAGCAGTCTGCACCCTTGCCAAGCAGTCCGCGTCTTGCCCTTGCCAAACAGTTCGCGCCTTTCACTTGCCAACTCCTTGACCGGGCAGTCCGCACCCTTGACGAGCAGTCTGCACCCTTGCCAAGCAGTCCGCTCCTTTCCCGCGCCAGCGCTGTGCCAAGCAGTCTGCACCTTCACCAAGCAGTCCGCGCCTTTGCTATGCCAACACAATGCTAAGCCAACGCCCGTTTCAAGCTAATCAATGCTAACGCTTTCCTTTCACACCAAGTCTACGCTAGCGGCTCCGCCTCGCGTTCCGAAACCTATCCCTGAAGACGCTCAACCATGCTAGATTAAAACCAACAACTTGTATCTCAACCAGCCTCCATCACTCCGCAGCCTGACCGGCAGTGCCACAAGTAGGATTTACGCAAAGCTCCCAGGCGCAAGGATCACAGATTCTACTTACTTCTCAAAAAGGTTAGTCGGATCTTCCTGACCGCCTTTTCACGAGTTGTCGTTTTGGTTTTGTCCTTACACGTCACCATCTTATGCTTACCTCGCAACAATGCTCCTGTTCCGATCTAAGCAGGGGACTTAATGTTGATGGTGGTTTTTAGCTTAGGGTTAAAACCGTAAAACTATGCATCTGGCATGACGTCACCATGACCACTAGCGCATTTATTGACCATTAATGCATTTATTGAATCAATCAGCATGCTTACGTAAGAATTACTGGGGTACCTTTTTTCTACACGGGTCATGTTCCACGGCAGAACCCTTTTCATTGACTTCACTTATGCCGAAACCCTAATTCTCATGCTACCGCTCCAAGGCATGCCAACCATGCCAGACGCACCAATGTGCCAATGGAAAACCGTGCCAGCCACATATACCGCGCCAAGGCATGCCAACCATGCCAACCGCACCACTGTGCCAATGGCAAACGATGTCAGCCACATCTACCGCGCCAAGGCATGCAAACCATGTCAACCGCACCACTGTGCCAATGGAAAACCATGCCAGCCACATCTACCGCGCCAAGGCATGCCAACCATGCCAGCCGCACCACTGTGCCAATGGAAAACCGTGCCAGCCACATCTACCGCGCCAAGGTATGCCAACCATGCCAGCCGCACCACTGTGTCAATGGCAAACCGTGTCAGCCACATCTACCGCGCCAAGGGATGCCAATCATGCCAGACGCACCACTGTGCAAATGGAAAACCATGCCAGCCACATCTCTGCGCCAAGGCATGCCAACCATGCTAGACGCACAATGTGCCAACGGCATGCCAAACCCTTGGCCCCACCATGCCAAGCCAACCGCACATTGCCATGGCCCTAGCCATGCTAGTTGCATCATGTGCCAACGGCATGCCAAGCCCTTGGACCCACCATGCCAAACTAACCGCACCTTTCCATGTCCCTAACCATGCTAGCCGCACCATGTGCCAACGTCATGCCAAGCCCTTGGACCCACCATGCCAAGCCAACCGCACCTTGCCGTGGCCCTATCCATGCTAGCCGCACCATGTGCCAACGACATGCCAAGCCCTTGGCCCCACCATGCCAAGCCAAACGCACCTTTCCTTGGCCCTAGCCATGCTAGCCACACCATGCGCTCATGGCGTTCCAAATCCGCGGCTCCACTATACCATGCCGGCCTTCCCTATGCGGCTACCAAAACGAAGGCGTGCGACAATAAAAGGTTGCCCTTCAATCCCAGGAGCAAATCCTAGTTTTCCAAGGTTACCAGACAACGCATGGTAACCTTTGACCCAAAACCCTAGTTTGGACACGCCAAACCGCGCCAAGGAATGCCATGCCAATAACATGCCAACCTTGTCGCGCCACCATGCTGGCCTTCCCTATGCGGCTACCAAAACGAAGGCGTGCGACAATCAACGGTCGCCCTTCAATCCCAGGAGCAAATTCTATCCGTCCAAGGTTACCAGACAACGCATGGTAACCTTTGACCCAAAACCCTAGTTTGGCCACGCCAAACCGCGCCAAGGCATGCCAATAACATGCTGGTAGGTTTTTAAGAAATCCTACAACTACACCTGCAAGTATACAGAGTCGAATGTAGCTAGTGATGGGAAGAAAGGGAAAGTCCTCAGGGACTTGGAGGGTGCAAATGTTGTTTCTACTTTTCTAGTGACAGTGGGAATGAATTTTGTGTTGTGTTGAAACACAACTGAGCTGTTTTGGTATGTGACTGAAATAGTGACAGAAAGTAAAGGTAACAGTGGCAGGGTACTAAGGCTTCAAATCCACCATTTTACCTATGCTAAGGCAATCTCAGTTCAATACTGCTCTTGTCCCTTGTTAGTTTTCAGTCAGCTTCTAGGCTTTCTGACTAACTAGATGGCAGTGGAGGTTCTATGCCTGCTTCTCATCAAAGGGTTGGGTTAGAAAGGAGGCTAAAGGCACTAAGATAATTCTAAACCTTGTGATAGTTGGGGCTCTCACACTGCAACTACCCGCAGAGAAGCCACTTAGGTGTTTAACAACCTAAAGGATGTTCTTTGATTAAGACTATCCTAAACATTTCAGCACAACAAGCACAATATCTAGCTTGGATTGAATTAGCATAAGCATCATGATTTCATCTCCCCCTTAGCAATTAAACTAGAACATGATGAATTGAACAACTGAAATTTAAAATGAACTGATATTGAAAACAAAATTAACAGTTGAGGTCCTGGCTATTCCAGGCCTCTTGGTGGTGCTCTGGCTAGTCCAGGCATACCTTCTACAACACCCACACATCCCTATTTATATCCAATTAATCGATTTAGGGTTTACAAACAAAATCCCCAAATTCCCAAAAAAACAGTAAAATTAGGGTTTACCAAATCTTACCTAATTCGATGAAATAACTGCTCCATCACGTCGACCCATCCTTCTATTTCTCTTCCCGCTCCATGTCCTGCTCCAATTACTTCTAGCTCATCAACCTATTTCACCAACTTCACACCTAGGGTTCAGTGGCGTGAAAATAGATGAAATTAGTTGTTGAGGAAGATGTAGGACGTGGTAGTGATGATGGGTTGTGGTTGTTAGAAGCCATGATGGCTTTTGGTGGGAGTCGTGGTGGTTGAGAAGGGGCAGTGGAGGTGATGGTGGTGGCAGAGTTTTCTCTGCAGACGGAATGGAGAAGACGGAGTCGATGGTTTTGGGAAGAAGGGTGCGTTTGTTTTGCGGGTATAGGTGTTAGGTGTTTGGGTGTTGAGCGGATGCATCAAGTCTCGATGATTCGCAAAGCTGAGCCGTGGGATGCGAAAATGATAGATTGATCTAACGGCTACAAGTGAAGAGGATGGCATCGACCGTCGGATGCCTGATACAACGAAACTGACGGCTCAAGATGGAGTTAGGTGCTGTAGTGTTAGACAGGAGCTTCAGACTTTGATGTACTGGCGATGCTGCGACCATATGATGCTGAGATGATCCAATCTGACGGCTAGAAAGGGAAACGTGTATGGATATAGGAAATGGATTTGGGTGAGGGTTTTGGGCCTTGGGTATGCCAAGCCCATATCTTCTTTAAGGACAATTCTTCCTCTTCAAGCCCAGTTCTAGCCTTTTGGTCTTGCGCACAACATTCTTCGCGGCTTCCTTGTGTAATTCCTCCCGACTTTTCACTACTTTTCTGCTCTTTTCGCTCCGCAATTCATCCAAACTTTATTTGGTACCTAAAAATACAAAATTAATTAATAAAAATATTTATTCTTGAAAACAATGAAAATACAGAATATGGGTTAAAATGTAGAATTAATGCACAAAAGATGAGTTAAATGCCAAGAAAAATATATAGAAATATGCAGTTTTTAACACTCATCAAATACCCCCAAACCTGAATTTTACTTGTCCTCAAGTAAAACAAAACTAAGGAAATCCTAACTATACCACTGTCGCTGGTCTCTCGAATGCATTTAGCGTATGCACTAAGCCTTTTAAACCACTAAGTGTCCCTAGTGGACGAGTGAAGTCTCGTGAAGGTTTGCTTAGAACGTACCTACAAAGTTTTAGGACAAAATATAAGCTCAGATTCCATCAAATGTGACATGTGCAAGTCAGTTTAAGCTCACAGCAAAATGGAGATGTCAATCTAGCTATCAAAGGCACAATCCTAGCACTGATAACAAATAAAGACATGTGATAAGAGTGTAAAGTGTATCTACACATGTGTAAAGAAAGATCGGATGTTATGACTACTAATCACCAAGAGATAGTTTCTCAGGCTAAGAACCAAGGTCGAAATCTAGCTAGCTGTCCGGACTTTACGAGAATTGTGAATGAGTTGGAGGTATTTCACAATTACTCGCGTTGTACATCAATGGCATACACCCTTCCTTGCTTATAACACAAAAACACAAAAGATGACTCTTATTTACATTGACCACTCTCTTTTATTTTTGGAACAAGAGAGGATGGAATTGATAAATACTTGATTTTTTTATTATTTTATTTTATTTTTGATTTTTTTCTGAATATATACATCGTTTTTTTTTTTTTTTTTTTTTTTTTTTTTTTTTTTTTTTTCTTTTTAAAAAAAAAATTTATCTACTGGATTATGTACAAAAAATTCACCATACACCAATAATCTAAAGAGTTGAGGATCAACCCAAAAGACGAAGTGTAGAGGTTTCAACAGCTTCACACAAATATAACAGGAAAGAAACGCAAGTGGAACTGTGAAACAAAATGAGCTACCCCCAAAACTTGATTTTTCAACGGATAAAATTTTGGAAACGAAATCTCGCAGTTTTGGGGTTCATCATGTACAAGGTCTAACTCAAAGTGAACTGTGCTAGGGACGGGCAAACATGCTAATTCCAACTGTGGTTCCTCAAATGTATTATACTTAGAAGCAAAATAGTCCAAGAGGACTTGGGAAGCACACAGTTCCAAAACTAGATTAGGGACTCTCAGAAAAGTCGGTTTGACAATATGGGTACAAACCAAATCTAGGTTGGGTGGAAGGCCATCATATTGTGACTTATGTAGGACGATAGGCACATCATTATCAATCACATCAACATCTCCTAAGTCTTCTACACGTGTCACAACATGCTCACAATCATCAAACAAATTGGCAAGATCACAATCAGAGTCATCAACATCATCAACAGATTTATTCTCATGCATCGGCAAATCAGGAGAAATATCATAATGTGACCTAGGTAGAGAATCAGACACATCAAATATATTTTCATGCATATTAACATTAGTGTCTACAGAAGATTCAACTATTCCTATGTCATGCTCATCTTCACAGAATAATTGTACGAATCCCATGTCAATATCAAAATCATATGAATTACAATGAGTAGTAGAAAGAACAACATTCATGAAGGTCGAGGGCGAGAAGCCATATGTTTTTGAACCAACAGGTTCCACAATATTTTCATGTTCTTCTAACATATCATCATAATCATCATTATGGTAGCATGCATATTGGTCCTCATTAACAGTGGTGGTGTCATTAGTCGATTCATGTTCCTCTAAATTAGGTTCATATTCAACATCATTTACATGAATGGGACTAGACACTTCATTAGGGACAACATACATTTCCTCATGAATTTCCTCCTTTTGTAGGTGAAGCAAAATCTGATCTAAACATGCCTGAATTCGTGATGTAGATCTATCAAAGTTTTGCTCACTGAGTCTGAAAGCTTCTGTGGTGGAGTCTAAATTCATGAGAGTACAAAATTCTTCATGTTCAAATTGTGGTGAATGGTACATGTGTGCATGGTCATTAGGGTTTACAAAATATTGATCGCAACCCTCAAAGGATTGATTATGGTCCCAATGACTACCATTCTCACAATTTATGGGCATTTCATACCTTGGATTTTCTCTAGATTGCCTAAAATTATGCAAAATATGACAATTCTCAACAGGGTGGTCTAAACTACCACATGCGGGACATGCATAGATTTCAGGTTGCCTAAGAAAATTAGATGTGACAGATTCCTCATGTGATTGCATTTCTAAAGCTGCGATTCGAGCTTCTAATTGATCGATCAGTGATGATTGTGTGAGTGAGGCACTAGCAAAATGTTCATTTTCACGTTGTGATGAATGATGCATGTGTGAATAGTTATTAGGGTTCATGTATTGAGGCTCGGGTCTTTGAAAATGTCCATAATAATTCCTATAACTATTGACATCATGGTCTATGGGAGGTTCATAACGTGGAGTATGTCCATACGCAAGTTCTCTAAGGGATTTGCTGTATTCCCCAACTGTAGACCAAGATCTAGACATGATTTGGCTCAAAAGCTAAGTAACTATGTTACAAAGCCCAAAATTTGGTTTTTAATGGGTTTGGATTTTTGGGAAAAATTTGGTTTTTTTAATTGGGAGCAAAAATTTTGGTTTTAGTATTGGGAGCAAGCCCACATTGGTGGGAGAAATTGCTTTGCCAAGGGAAGGTGAACAAGCCCACAATGTGTATGCAAACTGAAGCCCAATGTAGCTTTTGAGATAGCCCAATTGTTGCTTGTTTGGTCTGCGGCCCAGTTGGGCTTTTAAAAGTTCAGTTTTTCTAATTTAAAACTACAGGCCCAAATCAATCTAACACCACAAGCCCACAAGCAATTAAACAAACAAGCCCACAAGAAATTAATTACAAACCCAACAGAAAAATGGAAAAAATTATTACAAGCCCACAAATTAAAAATGGAAGCCCACAGGTTGGGTTCTCTTAATGGGTTTAGGCTTACTTGCTTAAGCACAGCCCAGCTGCTCAGTTTGGTTGCAAAAGCCCAGTTGGGCTTTGGATCATCCTAAGCTTTTGTCTTTGTTGAGGCCCAGTTGGGCTTGGCTCAACTTGTTAAGCTTGGCAGCAACTTCAGCAGGCCCAGTTGGGCTTGTGATTTTCTCCTCAGCAGCACAGTAGCACCAGCAACAGCAGGGCTACACAGCACTCAGCAGCAGCAACATGTAGCAGCACAGCAGCAACAGTCTTGGCAGCAGCAGAGGCTGGCAGCAGCAACAGGAACAGGGAACAACAACAGGAGTACAACAGCAACAGCAGCAGCAACACAGGTACCTGGTGACTCAAACAAGAGAATGAGTTCTCAAAAATTTGGAATTGAGACAGTTTCAAACAATATTGATACCAGTAAGCAACTAAGAGTAATTTACTGCATGGCAATGAGTTATTTGGACTGACAAAGGGGTTGACACAATATGCAGTTATGGATAAAGTGCAAAAGAGAAGTGACCTAGCAAAACAAGACACACAACAAAATACTTACAACTACTAGAACAGAAAAAGGGAAATGATGGATATGAACTTCAGTTACACTACAATAAAAAAAACAGGACAAGATGTATGAATTGATGCAGCTTAAAAAGTATGTCTAAGATGCAGCTACTATAAGATACAACTACAGGATGGCAGTCAAGACAGTAAGAGAACAATGGCTTCACAACTTTTAACACTACTACGAAAACAATGTGTTACAGGACATTGGCTTCACTAAAATCTACAGCATGAGATGCAAGATGAAAGAAAACACAAGAAAAATTAACAGATATGCTAAATATACTCACAGGACTTATGATGCAGGTGACTTAAACTAAATGTGAGATAAAACAATGATGCAATTGACTGAAGAGCTAAAACTACAACTAAAAGTACAGCTAACACATATATACAAGTAGTATGCAAATGATGCAGAACTACACAGTTGCAGTAGTATACTACAAAATAAATTAAACTATGAAAACTATGTGATATGGCAGGTGATACTAATATGCAAATGGCAGAAGTTACAATAAGTCACAAAGTGCAGAAACTAAAAATCAAAAATTACAGCTAAAGATACAAAAGTAAGTTACACTAAGTTACACTAGCAATGACTGAAAAGAAAAAACTAAACAAAATATGTACAGGGTAAAGTAAAGAAAAAGAAAACAACAATGGCACCGCTACCGAGTCCCCGGCAGCGGCGCCAAAAACTTGGTAGGTTTTTAAGAAAGCCTACAACTACACCTGCAAGTATACAGGGTCGAATGTAGCTAGTGATGGGAAGAAAGGGAAAGTCCTCAGGGACTTGGAGGGTGCAAATGTTGTTTCTACTTTTCTAGTGACAGTGGGAATGAATTTTGTGTTGTGTTGAAACACAACTGAGCTGTTTTGGTATGTGACTGAAATAGTGACAGAAAGTAAAGGTAACAGTGGCAGGGTACTAAGGCTTCAAATCCACCATTTTACCTATGCTAAGGCAATCTCAGTTCAATACTGCTCTTGTCCCTTGTTAGTTTTCAGTCAGCTTCTAGGCTTTCTGACTAACTAGATGGAAGTGGAGGTTCTATGCCTGCTGCTCATCAAAGGGTTGGGTTAGAAAGGAGGCTAAAGGCACTAAGATAATTCTAAACCTTGTGATAGTTGGGGCTCTCACACTGCAACTACCCGCAGAGAAGCCACTTAGGTGTTTTAACAACCTAAAGGATGTTCTTTGATTAAGACTATCCTAAACATTTCAGCACAACAAGCACAATATCTAGCTTGGATTGAATTAGCATAAGCATCATGATTTCATCTCCCCCTTAGCAATTAAACTAGAACATGATGAATTGAACAACTGAAATTTAAAATGAACTGATATTGAAAACAAAATTAACAGTTGAGGTCCTGGCTATTCCAGGCCTCTTGGTGGTGCTCTGGCTAGTCCAGGCATACCTTCTACAACACCCACACATCCCTATTTATATCCAATTAATCGATTTAGGGTTTACAAACAAAATCCCCAAATTCCCAAAAAAACAGTAAAATTAGGGTTTACCAAATCTTACCTAATTCGATGAAATAACTGCTCCATCACGTCGACCCATCCTTCTATTTCTCTTCCCGCTCCATGTCCTGCTCCAATTACTTCTAGCTCATCAACCTATTTCACCAACTTCACACCTAGGGTTCAGTGGCGTGAAAATAGATGAAATTAGTTGTTGAGGAAGATGTAGGACGTGGTAGTGATGATGGGTTGTGGTTGTTAGAAGCCATGATGGCTTTTGGTGGGAGTTGTGGTGGTTGAGAAGGGGCAGTGGAGGTGATGGTGGTGGCAGAGTTTTCTCTGCAGACGGAATGGAGAAGACGGAGTCGATGGTTTTGGGAAGAAGGGTGCGTTTGTTTTGCGGGTATAGGTGTTAGTTGTTTGGGTGTTGAGCGGATGCATCAAGTCTCGATGATTCGTAAAGCTGAGCCGTGGGATGCGAAAATGATAGATTGATCTAACGGCTACAAGTGAAGAGGATGGTATCGACCGTCGGATGCCTGATACAACGAAACTGACGGCTCAAGATGGAGTTAGGTGCTGTAGTGTTAGACAGGAGCTTCAGACTTTGATGTACTGGCGATGCTACGACCATATGATGCTGAGATGATCCAATCTGACGGCTAGAAAGGGAAACGGGTATGGATATAGGAAATGGATTTGGGTGAGGGTTTTGGGCCTTGGGTATGCCAAGCCCATATCTTCTTTAAGAACAATTCTTCCTCTTCAAGCCCAGTTCTAGCCTTTTGGTCTTGCGCACAACATTCTTCGCGGCTTCCTTGTGTAATTCCTCCCGACTTTTCACTACTTTTCTGCTCTTTTCGCTCTGCAATTCATCCAAACTTTATTTGGTACCTAAAAATACAAAATTAATTAATAAAAATATTTATTCTTGAAAACAATGAAAATACAGAATATGGGTTAAAATGTAGAATTAATGCACAAAAGATGAGTTAAATGCCAAGAAAAATATATAGAAATATGCACTTTTTAGCACTCATCACATGCCAACCTTGTCGCGCCACCATGCTGGCCTTCCCTATGCGGCTACCAAAATGAAGACGTGCGACAATCAACGGTCGCCCTTCAATCCAAGGAGCAATCCTAGTCGTCCAAGGTTACCAGAAAACGCGTGGTAGCCTTTGACCCAAAACCCTAGTTATGCCATGCCAAACCGCGCCAAGGCATGCCATGCCAATATCATGCCAACCTTGTCGTGCCACCATACTGGCCTTCCCTATGCGGTTATTAAAACGAAGACGTGCGACAATCAACGGTCGCCCTTCAATCCCAGGAGCGAATCCTAGCCGTCCAAGGATACGAAACAATGCATGGTAACCTTTAACCCAAAACCCTAGTTTGGCCACGCCAAACGCGCCAAGGCATGCCAACCTTGCCGCGCCACCATGCTGGCCTTCCCTATGCGGCTACCAAAAACGAAAGTGTGCGACGATCAACGACTACCTTTCCTCTTAAGATGCAAAATCTCGACCGTCGAAGGTCACCAAGCCATCAAGTCTCCCAATATCGACTTGTCAGGCGACAACAATATGCTACATGTTTTCCACGAAAACATTCGAGACATCAACACATAACACAAACTGGGGGATCCTCTTTGGATATTGGTTTGGCGGTTTACAGCGTGCGGCGTACACTACTCCTGTCATAAGGAAGTGTCATAAGGATGAGGCGGTTAGTAAATACAGGGAGTAATGGTGAAACACTCTCTTTTATGGAACATCAATTCCATGCGTTAACGGTTACCACCTCCTCCCCTTTACTCACCCATTTTTTCCATTCCTTAATGAGACCAGAGTATGTTTCAGTTCGACTTGTATAAATAGGTCTTACCTATTTCCACCGAACAACAAGTTCAGGTCAGGAGCATACAACACTCAGAAAATATTTGCTAGCTTTCCATCTGTTAGCTTCCCACTTTCTGATACAAGTCGTGAAACAACTACTCTTCCAGAATCACTATTCTGGTCTCAACACTCTCTTCGCTTCCCTTCCCAAAACCAACCCTTCTCCTTCACTTTGTGACAGAAGCAAGTCTGGAACGACCATTTCTTGGTTTAGGACGGATTTGTACAGATTGATCTCTCGAATCTAAAGTACTCCCTTGCAGTAGATTGTTTATGGTTTAAACTCGTTTCTCACCCACACACCCGAAATTACCAAAATCAACAAAAATCATTTTCACCCACAAACAACAGGCCAAACAGCTATCAGTCAAATCTGTAGTAAGTATTATCTGGCCATTCCATTCTGTGCATATTAGGGGGTCTTGTAGAGAAGGTCATTGTCTGTCCCTTAGGTAGATGAACACCCTTTTTGGCAAAAAAATATGCAGAGAAATTCACTTCTCTATAGACATGGTTGAAATGTATATGTTTCAGTCTAGTACTAACAAACTTCCATCTGTTCCATACAAACCAAGGAAGTTTTGTTCTTCACATAAGCATAAATGGCAGCAGTGGAGTCAACATTAATAGTGATTTTCTCTTTCTTGTTCTTCACAGCCCGTTCCATAGCACAAAGTGCCCCCATAATTTCTGCAATGAAGTTTGTGGATATGCCAAATCCTCCACTTTCAGCTGTAATGAATTCTCCCATGCTGTTTCTGACAATAAAACCATACCCAGCATTACTAGGGTTACCTTTAGATGCCCCATCACAACAGAATAAGAGATTATCTGCTTCAAGAAGGAATAATGAGCATTCTATAGCTTTTGCAGATTTCACTCTTCTACAGCCTATATTGAAAAATTTAAGAATCTGCAGATCATAAGCTGTATTGTACATAATACCTTTCAATCTAATTTCACAGTCATGCACCATTCTTGTGATCTTGGATTTGGCCTTGTCACTGTCATGCATGATATTATCAAAGAATACTATGTTCCTGGTGAACCATATATCTACCATTATGTTAAAAGCTGCTATGTACCACGGTTCCTGGATAACTGGACTTTTATATTTGCAAAGATTTATAACATCCTCAAAAGACTTTGGATTTTTAAAAGCAAAGATGTTACTTATCCAATTCCATAACATTTGACCATAGTTGCAGTTCCACAAAATGTGGTTCATGTTGTCCTGTTCTTTGTGACAAAGATAACATCTAGAGGCAAGTAACATACCTCTCTTTGTGGTGTTTTCATCAGTATTTCCAGCTCCTCTTGTTATTTTCCATATATTACTTGAAGTGGAGGGATGAACACAAGAATTCCAAATCTTCTTATACCATTTTAGCTTTGGCATTTTCTTCCTGATCACATTGATAGCACTAGAAGTAGAGAATTCACCATCTTGAGAAGCAGTCCAAACCAGTTTGTCTTTTGAAGAGGTAATAATAGGAAGATCTTCAATGGAAATGAAAGTAAGCATCTCTTCTGATATATTCCATGTGCCACCTACAATCAGCTGTTTAACTTTCATGGCCCTGTTCTACTGTATAAATACATTCTCAGGAATTTTTTAATAATGCTTGTATCATAAATCCATGAATCATACAATACAGAGACATCTTCACCATTCCCAACTAGCCATCTTGTATTTTCTTCAAATTCATGAATAATCCATTTTATACCTGGCCATATTGAAGATTATTTATAATATGAAATCCATAGACCATTTTTATCTTTGTACTTGGCTAAAAAGAAGTTTGTCCATTATTCATTTGAGTTAAGAATTCTACACAGTAATTTCATCAATAAAACTTTGTTAATATCTTCAAATCTTCTAATTCCAATCTCTCCTTCATCCAATGGAACACAGACTTTGTCCCAAGCTATAGTGATGTATTTCTGTTCTTCAGCATTTCCACTCCATAGAAGTTTCACAAAATTCTTTCACAAGCCTCAATCAGTTTTCTAGGCCATTTGTATATAGACATACTATACAGAGGTATGCTACTGAGTACAAATTTTATAAGGGTTAATCTGGCTTGAAAATTTAATAATTTTCCTATCCAAGTAGCCAATCTCTTTTGCAGCATTTCAACAAAGGACCAAAGATGTTCAGTTTTGATCTTTCCTTTAACCAGTAACACACCCAGATATTTGTCAGGAAATTCAGACAATTTCATGCTCATATATTCTGCAATCTGATTTTTCCTTGTGTCAGAAGTTCCATCAACAAAGATTTTACTCTTAGCAGCACTAACAAGTTATCCAGAAGCATTTTGGTATTCAATGAGTAATTATTTTAGGTTCACCAGAGTTTGTTTGCAACCATTGCAGAAGATAAAAATATCATTAGCAAAGAATAAGTGTGAAGGGAAGATACCTTTTCTGATGACCATAGGTTGAATTTTCCTCTCTTGAATTAGTTGAGTCAACTTTCTGCTTAATGCATCAGCAACCAATACATAAAGAATTGGAGATAGAGGATCTCCTTGTTTCACTCCTCTACCAACACCAAAGTACCCAACAGGACTCCCATTCACTATGATAGAATTTTTTGTAGTTTTTAGCAGCACCAAAATCCAATTTGTAAAGTTCTCTGAAAAGCCATATTTCTTCATTACTGCTATTAAGTAATCCCAGCTTATAGTGTCATAAGCTTGGGATATATCCAACTTTAAGGCCACATTTCCACCTCTCCTAGAAGTATTCATTTCAATAACAAGCTCTGAGGCTAACAAAACTTGTTCATGGATATTTCTCCATTTGATGAAGGCACATTGTTGTGGAGAAATAATCTTTTGAAGTAACTTGCTCATTCTTATAGTTAGAATCTTTGTAAAGATCTTGAAACAGAAATTACTTAGACCAATGGGTCTGAATTGTGAAGCTTTTTTTGCACCTTGTATCTTTGGTAGAAGAATAAGAAAATTTGAATTTCGACCAGAAGGAATTGCCTGATTGATCCAACAAAATTGTATAGCATTTGTCAGATCTTCTTTTATAATATTCCAAGACTCTTTGTAGAAAATACCAGTGTAGCCATCTGGTCCAGGAGCACCATCTTGATTCAGACAAAAAACTGCTTCTTTAATTTCATCTTGAGAATGAATCTTTTCTAGATTTTTATTGTCTTCTGAACTGACAACATCAGGGATTGCTGATAAAAAAATTCAGATATATTTACTGGTTGTGCTGCAAATTTCTCCTTGAAATGGTTGAGAAGTATATTTTCAATAGACTGCATATTTGTCACAATGGATCCAGAAGTATCTTCAAGTTCTGATATATTATTCTTTGCATGTCTGAGTTTAATGTTAGTATGGAAGAATTCAGTATTTGTATCTCCATATTTAATCCAATTCACTCTTGCCTTTTGACTCAGCATAGTGTGATAATTTTGAGCTTCCATATCTTTGATACCTCTAGCTGTAACATAGTTATTTAATAGTTCCACATTTGTTGGATTAGCATCATATAGAATGTTAGTTTCAGTAACCTTTTTTTATGCTTCTTTCAATTTGGTATAAACATTCCCAAAAATCTCCCAAATCCATTTTTTAAAAATAATCTTCAAATTCTTCAGTTTGTTCATAAAAATGAAAATAGGATTCCCGACAATCTGTTCATTCCAAGATTCAGTGACCACTCTCATAAAATCAGGGTGTGAAAACCACATCTTCTGAAATCTAAATGGTGCATTAATAGGCTTAGTAAAATCTGTTGTAGATCCAATAAGACAACTGTGATCTGAAATCCCTCTTGAAGTAACATGATATTTCCATCCATTGTACTTATTAAGCCATTGCTGATTGAAAAGATATCTATCAAGATTACAAAGAATTCTTTTTTTACCACATCTACCATTGGACCAAGAAAATTGTAATCCACTTTTGGGAGCCTGAAGTAAACCACATTGATCTATCCATTCATTAAAATCATTAAGAGCTTAAGTAAGAGGACTCCTGCCACCTTTTTTCTCATGTATAGAAGTAATTGTGTTAAAGTCCCCTAAAACCAACCATGGTTTATGAAGATTACTTATAGTGAGAAAATCATACCATAATTCTCTTCTATTCACAGTAAGCACATCAGCATGAATACCAGTGACAAAAACCCCACCAATCTCAATTGTGATACATTGTCTGGTAAAAAAAATAACCGATGGAGGAGAAAGTGAACAATTCCAAAAAAGCCATAAATTTTCTTTCCTATGATCACACACATTGTGAATTATTTTATGATGCATTCCAGGAAGTTTTATTCTATTTTTTTTATTGAAATGAATTTTGGGTTCTACAATAAAAACTAAAGAAGGATTTATTTGTCTAACCAAAGAACTCAACTTATCTTTGGCCTTATCCCTCATCAGGCCTCTGATATTCCAGAATATAACTCTCATTGATGAGTGTTTTGGGGAGAATTCCCCTTTGAAGACAAAAATTTCTGGCTTTCTTTGCTAGCTTTTCTAGTCATGGGTGCAGGTTTTGTAGGTTTTGCTGGACCTTTCTTTTTTCAGTAATGATCTTCTTTGTAATCACTTTAGGACTAGTAGGTTCATGCCTTAAGATAATAACAGGAGTAGATATGGTATTGCTAAGAAGTAAATATGAAGAACTAACCTCTTTAATTTCACCATCTTCAGAGCTGGAATCACTAGAGTCTTCATTGATGATAGGATGATCATTCTGAGATGTAGTATTTGTTACTTGAGGAATATCAGAACATTGGATCTCTTTGACACTGCCACTTGATTCACCAGTATATTTTGCAGATTCCATAGAATACAAAGGAGGAAATTCACCATTATATTCAACATTATTATCCTGCAGTAAATGTAATCTACCAGAAGAAAAATCTTGTCCTGAACTTGCAGAAGAAAAATTTACTAAAGATGTTTCATTATTGACTTCAGGTAATGAATCACTCCCACAGATGTCAAAACCTTTTTGTTGTACCTTTTTTGGTCTCCATTGTTTTTTTGGTCTAGAAATAAATCCATCTTCAGAAGGACCTTGAGAATTCTCTTTTCTCTTAGTTCTACATTCAATGACAAAATGACCCAGAGATTTGCAATGACTACAGAATTTTGGTTTATTAGGTACTTGATCTGGTTGCTCAAACTTCTCATTTTTTGAATTAACCCAAATTGTACTTGGAATGGATTTAGATATATCAATTTCTACCAGAACACAAGCATAATAGCCTACAACTCTTTTCAGTGTAATTTCATCAACTTTAATAGCTCTACCAAGGATGTTACCCATTTGCTATAGGATACTTTCCTTCCAATATTCAATACTCAATCCATGAAACATTACCCATACATAAGAAGAAGTAGTTTTTTGAGCAGCTGGATTAAAATTTGCTTCCCAGGCTCTAAGACTTAATATCTGTGATTCAACTTTCCAAAGTCCTTGCCAAATGTAATTCCTATCCTCCAGATTATCCAATTTGATTATAAAGAAACCTTTTCCTAGAGGAATAAGTTGAACCTTACCTTTAAGTTGCCATTGTTTGAATTAGGATTCAGAAACAGTAGCCATCTTAAGTTTGACCAGATCTAGTCTACCAATTAAACTGAATTGCCATGCATTTAGACATTCATCAATAATTTCATCAGGAATAAAGATAGAAGGAGAATCAGTACCTTCTGTATTTTTTGTAGAATCCATAAACGGAACCCTTAAATCAATTTTCCCAGAGTCGAAGTTGTTACCAAATTTTCTTTCCAAATGATTATCAACTCGTTCAAACATGTTTTAGATTAGAAACACCATATTGATGAACACCAATCATCAGAATTAATTGTTGGAACCTGCGTTTATGAGATCGAAAATTGAGAAAATTGAAAATTTAATACTGAGTTACACTACGATTCGATCACTGAGTCAATCGCACCGATTGGCAGAGGATTTCAAGTCAACTAATCAACATTTCACCATGTCTCTTAACATTATTTAAGAAATTGGTCATACCAAGTTTCCGAAATGGGTAGGGATCGGTTCCACCATGATTCCCAACATAAGTTGAGAAATGGGCATTCCAAGTTCCCAATATAGGTAAGGACCGGTTCTACTAAGACTCTCAATATAAGTTTAAGAATCGTTTATACCAGGTTCCCAATAGAGGTAAGGATCGGTTCTACCATGACTCTCAACCTAAGCTTAAGAATCGCTTATATATGTTCGTGAAAAACCGGAACAACATACCTGTTGATTTCCTTTCGATTACGAAACAAGTTCGTATATGTACTTCCTTTAAACAAATGTTATAAGCATTGTTTCCTAGGATGAAATCACACCTATATCCCATACACACAATCAAGTAACAAGTTACATAGATTATGATGATGTAGCACTTACGAAGTTCAAAAGATAAACGTTTTACTTCGTAATTCAATATGCTTCCTTGACACTTTGATCATAATAATATGACCAAGTCTAATACTAGATTTTCATAAATATATAACTTGGCATGTTATGTTTTCAATCAAAAAACGACTTGAAAGATACGTTAGGAATGGAAACAAGTTCAAGTCAATATTTAATAACCTCAAGTGGAAAGATTATGTCTTCGTTGTATTCCTTACTTCTTCATATTCTTCGGGTCTTCAGATTAATATTTGTAAGTCTCAACATTCCTAGAGTATCTAGTCTAACCTAAAAGAAGATGACTCTAGTAATTAATCAAACGACTCTAGATGAGTTTTGATACTAAAATATGACAACCAACCTTGACATACCAACGCTTGGTGGGTTCAACCGAGCTATGCTCTAACAAAATTTCCTTCCTTCATACCATTGTCTGCAACAAATTTACGCCAGCTGTAAGATTGTCTTTTTTCAGTTGGTGGCCGAGAAACATAAGTGACATTTCCACGTTCTCCCATCTGAAACCATAAGAGTGATCGATGTATTTGTTATGTTTCTCAAATGTGAGATTGCAAACACCGTAGGTACCCTCTGCATTGCATTAGAGAAAAAATTAGGATGAATAGTAAAATAATCAAAGTGCTAATCAACAAATATGAATAATAGTTGGAACTATTCCCACCATAAGTGATTCACACACGGACAAGTAGTACGTGAATCAATCTAGATAGCTTAATTCCTTATTATTTAAAATAAAAAACACAAATTCTTCTTGTCGAATCTACAGATTGCAAGTTTCATACTTGTTACAATCCAGATCGTCCAAGAACACTTCTACGCAATCAAGTACATAGACCTTTGGTCTATACATATTGATTCTGAAGAGAAAGAGAAAGAGAAAAACTCTATATACAATCTTCTTCAAGGGTCTTTGCTTTGGCCCACTTGCGATTCTATTAGGTTTTATCCATACATGTTTTCAAACGAAAAGGTTGGTAATATACTTGGTACCCCATCCCTTTCAAAAGTAACTAGTCGTTGAGTGTCAATCTATATAAGGACAACCTCTTTTCCAAGCCACTGTCCCCTAAACTTGCAAATTTTAGCCACTGCTACTTCATCAACTACTCAAATATAGAGCTTGGAAAATAAAATGAGAACCGAAAAAAGATATGGATCTCGTGAAATCGTTCATTCCCATCTTCCAGGAATGTCCGGATGTACTTTATTCATATTTTTGGAAGAGAGTCAAAGAATTTTATTTTGAGCGCACTAACAATCTCAAAAACCGGAAATAGATAGACTTAGGATTTGGATTCAACTACGTTAAAGGATGTTTCCGTAAAATTAGAAGAATGGTTGCCAACAATCATCCCAAAGCTTCCTATAGGGAGAAAACGAGTAATTCAACATGTGTATCCTTTTCACATTCGTTTGGTTTTTGCATACTAAAATGTAATTTGTTTAATTTCAGGTTGAACAATTTTGTAGCTATGGTAAATACACAATAGTGAACGACGGTTCATGTATGCGAGGAAATATAACGTGTTAAATAAACGTGAGCTGAGGTTCATTAACGATGTATTAATGTGCAAGATTCAAAATTCCTCATACTAAATTATCATATGAATACCCTTACTTCCTAAAACTATGTAATGTGCTAGATTTCCAAAACTATAAATGATATTTTCTTTATGAAAGTATAACATTATCGGTCTATATGTACATCCATAACCCCGATTCTTACAAACAACCTATATTAAGTAGTATCCACCGATTCTTGGTGTTCTTCCTGAATGAAGAACATCAGCCAAGAATTGGCCTACGAGGACATCAAGTTCCACCGATTCTTGATTAATGTGTTTACAAAAAGATCAGATCAATTTGTTCTCATGTTTATTTAACAAAGTTGATTAATGTGTTTATTTAACAAAGTTAAACATCTATCAATCAATCAGATTAACATTAATGAATCAGAAATAAATTAGATATTAAGGAAATAATAGGTTAAGAAGTTTTTGAGTTTACTTCAAAATGATGATGCTATCTTCTCATGGCAGATAGAGTAATGCTGTCCCGCGCGGCTTCTTATAATTCAGTTATAAGCTACCGGGGTCTTAGCGGTCCGATGCAGATTTCTCGTTTTTGTTTTTTTGGTCAAAGTTACAACTGTTGATAGATCCTCACACTTATTTCTCATTTACTAATTAATCCTAGCTTCAACCAGACGAAGCAAATAATGTATACAGGGAGATTTTTATCGCGAAATTTCATCAAAAATTGGACTTAAAGTTTCTCATCTTCAAACAGTTTCTGTTGTTGTTGGAAAAATTTGCCGATTTCTATCCACAATAACCCAACATTCCATTAACAGAATTAGTTATTTTTCCAAAGGCTTTGAATGATAAAGATTGAAACAATGCTACAAATATCAGCAATCAAAAATTAGAATCAAGGCCAAGACTTGACCAAATTAATGAAACTGGGTTGATACCTGGTCGTTGAGATTCAGGTTTAATATCACCAAGAATAACAAACTTGGAATCAAGGATATTAAGAAAAAAAAAAGGGTAAACAACAAAGAGAATGAATAACATGTTACATGTGGATCTAATCTTGTAACGGAGCAGAACTGCTTCGAGCGAGTTAACAGAACTCCTCCGTCTTCCATTTAAAGATTCACCGATTAGTTTTTAGGAAGAAGGTCCTGTAATGAAATACAAGAATATATGGGGATGATTTTCATTTTCCTTAATTGAATATTAGGGCTTTCCTACAATTAATGTGATAGACAATTGTACATTTTCATCAACGGGTAAACATTGTTGCGTGTTACCATCTAATGGCTAAGAACCTGCTAGCTTACAACCGAGTTATAAGAAGCCGCGCGGGATAGCACGACCCTGGCAGATATCAATAAACGAGGTAGGCGTCAATAGAAACGAGCCAGGCCTTCAAACTTCGGTTTGGTGTTACGAAAATAAAAACAAAATAAAATAGCGAAGGTTTGCTAATTGCTATTTGCTTGACACGGAAATCGAGCATAAAGCAAATCTAACAGCTATTCACAGGGGCGGAACTACCTTGTGACTAGGGCTAGCTTAAACCAGCCCTAACAAGAGAAAAAGTCATTTTTTTCAAAGCCTTTTTTAAGTTGGGCCACAATTGGTCTATGAGTTTTATTCTTAAGCAAGCCCTGAAAAAAGCTCCAGCCATCCCTATATCCAATGTCTAATTCCGTCACTGGCTATTCAATCCAAGCAGGGGCAGTGGATTTTGTTTTCCGCTTCACACACAAATCTCCGTGTGATCGCTATTAAAAGACAACATCTTTCAATGATTATATATTCGCCTGATTTTCACGAGGAACAATCCTTGTTAAGCTGCTATTGCTTTACATGGACGAAAATGGAGAAAATTTTGATGGTTGGAAAAAAGTAAAGGCACTTCTCATCAGGACCGTCCCTGGCTATAGACCATCTAGACAACGGTTTAGGCCCCCCAAATTTTAGGGGCCCACAAATAATATATGTGCTGCTATATGGTGTATGTTTCACGCCCTTGATTTCCATCACACAATATTTTTTTCTTGTTTATTTGTCGGCAGTTATTGGAAGATCACAAAGATATTCCTTTTTGATACCAAAACCCAAGCTTTGGAGGCATCAGTATTGACTACTGTCTACAACCATCAGTATTCCTTTTGTTTAGTCCCTTTCTATTATCATCTGTTATGGATGTTCTAGGGTTTCTTCCGACCGATCGTTAATCAAAAAAGAAGAAGATGATTAAACTACTAAAATCAAGTAAGTTCTATCAATTTAAAGTCTTATTCTTCTTTTGTTTCTACTTCTTATTTAAGAATCCATTAGTTATTACATATACATAGTGCTCGATATATTGAGATTTATGGTCTTAGTTCAGTTGAACAATTGATTTTATGTATTGCCAAATCATGGGATTTAGGGTTTTACTGTGTTAGGGAACAATTGAAATTTAGGGTCTTCTGAATCAATTTTAATTGTTTTTTTTTTTAATTTTTTTGATTCAGTTAGCATCAGCCTTTCAGTTTCACTCGGTGGTTCAGATTTCTTAAGTGCTTACTCTTTTGAGTTAGATTATATTGAGTTGTTATTGTTGTCAAATGGTGAATGTTAAATTTGAATTGCTAGTTAACTGAACTTGATTATTGTTGGCATGTTTGTTAACAGGTTGTGTATCCTTTGATTCTTGAACTTGAAGTGATCAAACATTGATTCCAACCATGGGTCCATTTAGAAGAACAAAATGCAAGAGTGGGGCTTCTAAAAAAAGGCAAAGGCAAGAGCGGAAAAACTTAAGAATTCTCTACGAGGAGCAATGAAGAAATACTTGGTTTCAACTAATAACATCCATGAGGAAACAATGGACAGTGATGAAGAATGGGAAAATTTGGTTAATGAGATGGAAACAAATGGTGATTTGTTGGTGAATGATGAGAATATACATAGGCCAAATGAAGAACCAATGGGGCAAGAATTGTCACCACCAAATACAACTGATATTGAGCAAGATGAAGAGACAAGTGGGGAAGAATTATCATCATCTGATAAAAATGAGATTGTGCAAATGAAGTTGAACATGAAGAATATGGACCAGTGAATATCTATGATCCAGGAAATTGGGGTAACAATATTAACCGAAGTTTGAGAGATATTTTGGTAAGGAAAGGTCCAATAAGAGAAATAGATGGGAATTTTAGGTTTCCAATTGATAAATATACTAGGTGCTTCAATCATGATCACTACATATGGAAGATGGAGAATGGGGAAACTTGGGACATGAAATGACTAGTGTATTCAAATTCTGTGGATAGAGTTTTTTGTTTTTGCTGCAAGTTATTTAAACAAGATGGAAAAAAGTTTCAGTTAGATACAAGGGGTTCTAAAGATTGGAAGAATATTAGTGTTAAACTTAGCAGCCATGAAATTTCTTCAAGACATATTGTAAATCTTAATAAGTGGGTTAAATTGGAAAAAAAAGATTGCAGAAGAAGGTAACCTTAAACAAGGAGATGCAGGAACAAATCAAGAAAGAGAAGGATTATTGGAAGCAAGTCTTGATAAGAATAGTGTCTCTTGTTAAAACTCTTGCCAAGAATAATTTGGCTTTCCATGGAGATGTCGACAAGATTGGCGAAGCACATAATGGTAATTTTTTGAGCTTTATTGAAATGATTGCTGAATTTGATTTGGTAATGCAAGAACATCTTAGGCGTGTCAAAGATCATGAAATTCATCACCATTATCTAGGACCGAAAATCCAAAATGAATTGATTTCGTTGTTGGCAAGTCATGTGAGGGATAAAATTGTTAAAAAAATTCAAGAAGCCAAATACTTTTCTGTGATACTTGATTGTACTTCGGACAAAAGTCGTGAAAAACAAATGTCTGTTGTTATAAGGTGTGTAGATGTGTCGACAACTCCAACAAAAGTTGAAGAATTCTTTTTAGGTTTCTTGAAAGTAGAAGAGACGATGGGAGAAGGACTTTTTGAAGAACTTAAATCTTTTTTGCTCAAGCATAATCTTAATATTGATGATATTAGAGGACAGGGATATGATAATGGATCCAATATGAGTGGCTAAATCATGTCCTAAGGCAGTAAATTTTTTTAAGATTGTGCAACATTTGTATAAGTTCTTTTCAGCATCTACTAAGCGTTGGCAAGTGTATCAAGAAAAGGTTGGTGGTCTCACAGTTAAAGCATTGTCAGATACGCGATGGGAAAGCCATATTGAGGCTATTAGAGCAATACGATTTCAAGCTCCCAAAATTCAAGAGGCTTTACTTTACTTGTCAGAATCCATTGAGTTTACTGCCTAAACAAAAGCTGAAGCTTCTTCCCTATTAGAGTATGAATTTGAAAATTTTGAATTTATACTTGGGATGATTGTTTGGCACCATCTACTGCTTGTGGTTAATTCAGTTAGTAAGTTGCTTCAAAATAAGGATATGCATCTCGATACTGCCGTGAAGAGATTTAAAGATCTTGTTTCTTTCATTGACAACTATAGAAAGACTGGATTTGAGAATTCGTTGATTGAAGCTACAACGGTCGCCACAACAATGGGGATTGAACCTCATTTTCCAGAAAAACACATAATTAAAAGAACAAGACATTTTGATGATGAAAGTGCACCCGAAGAAGCACCACCATCAGGTAAAGATTCCTTTGAAGTTAATTATTTCAATTACATATTAGATCAAGCTATATCTCCATTCACTAGTAGATTTGAACAATTTCGAGAGTTCGCAGAAAATTTTGGATTCTTATATAATGTTGATCAGATGCGTTCTCTTGATGATAATATCTTATTGGATTCTTGTATCAATCTTGAAAATCATCTTAAGCATGGTATGAGTTCCGACATTAATGGGCATGACTTATATGCGGAATTGAAAGTTTTAAAAAGTTATCTGTCAGCCGAAACCGGTAAAGCAATTGATGTATTGAATTTCTTAAAGGATATGGAAGGTTGCTACCCGAATGCGTTTATTGCATACAGAATCTTGTTGACAATTCCAGTTACAGTCGCCTCGGCTGAACGAAGTTTTTCGAAGTTGAAGTTAATCAAGAATTATCTTCGGTCGACGATGTCACAAGAAAGGTTGAATGGGTTAGCAATGTTATCTATTGAGATTGGGATGTTAGATAATATTGATTTTGAAAGTATACTTGAAGATTTCGCGTCGGAAAGGGCGGGAAGATCCGTTTTTATCATGAGATAAATGTACTTGCATTATGTTTTTAGCCTCTTTTTTGTTGCAGTATTGCTTGACAGTGTGATGTTATCTCAAATTGCTAGAATTCTTGTTATTTTGCTTATATAGGCTCCCATTTAAGTAAGTTCGCCTAGGGCCTCCAAAACCTTTGGTACGGCCCTGCTTCTCATCAAAGGATTAAAATTCTCCGTAAATGGTGCAAAGACTTCAAATTGCTGCCACCTTTTTTTGCTATTCATCTGACGCGATGCCTTCCGCACATCCGCAACCAATCAAGCTACCGAATCATAAATAATGAAGCCCCGACCATTTACGATTACATGAACTATATCGGAGTTTTTTCTTCTTTTGAACAACAAAAGGGCAAAGATTAAATTGAAAAAAGTTTTGAGTCACCAAAATAGTGACATCAAAACAGAAACAGTTACACGGACGTGTGTACTACAACATTCCAGTTACAAAGCAGATGAGACAAAATAAAACCTGAAAATATATGAGAGCTTAAACCCCAATTAAACAACAAGCATTTTACATATGCGAGTCGAATCCTTTTCTTGATTATTGTATAAAAATCTAGAAATGCACAAACTACCTGGGAGTTAGATGTGGAAGGATAAAACGATAAAATTAACTTTCACAATATATCACTCATGGATGGAGGCTTCCATGTTAGTATTAATTTTGCTCCAATACCTAGAAATGCACAAACTTGATAAATTTACCCAAAAATAAACAAATGATTAAAAACAATGGTGGGCTTGCAGAGTCCTTGCCAGGCATATCAAGTTGGTACAAAAATCTGACCGTCTGACGATGTACATTACATTTTCAAATTCCCCAAAATATCTTTTCTGTTTATAGAAGATTTAGTGGCTGAATTTCAAAAGAATAATCTCTTTGTCATCCTAATTAAGCTCAGATCGAACTTTGCATCATCTGATCTAGCTAGACAGACAGGCAACGTACAAACGCTTGCACCGGTAGAGATATGGGAGGGGGGGGGGGGGGGGGTTCAACCTACCTAGCAGCTAGCTCATAGTTAGGTTAGCTTTCTAACGTTTTGGACTGTTGGATAGGATGGAATGAAAGTATCGCAACAAAAAACAAAGTATCATCATCCTGCTAAGATTTGAACGAAGCAATTTAATTGGTGGACCTGCTTCACGTGTGATACTGCATGTTTTGACCTTAGGAGACGTTATTACAGAAGAAATTAATTGTGTAAATACTATACTAATAGTACAGTGATATCACTGATATATTATCCAACAGTGTTCTTGTTCATTTTTTTTCTATTTTAAATATTTAATGAATCAAAAGATTTTCTCGTTCTTTTTAGGAACACATTCAGTGTCATACGTGTATCTCTGCGCAAACTTTTAACATGGTCATATGGTAGGTCCAAATTTCCAACAACATTTTAACCATTTCTATATATATGTGACACCTTGAGTGCGAATTTTGTCGCAATATTTGTTTATTTCTCTTCGGTCTTTTGTTTTTGAAGAACTCAAAATGTCGGTGGCGGTGCTTTATCAACATACTTACGTAAAATTAAAATAATAATCAGCCAACATTCATCCACCTAACTAAAGATCAAGTAAGTGTATACAATACAAACTTTATGTCCACATTGATGAATCCTACTGTGTTAGTATGAATTTTCATAGGTAAAACATGTGATAAAATTCGGCGAGTAAAATATTCCCAAAAGTAAACTCGAACGAGTGAATCGAACCATTTATCTGCTGGCGAAATCTTGATGTTGTTGCATTTAATTATAACTATAATATGTTGCCTTTTCCAAGAAAATACAGGTAATTTTGTTCATGAAAAGCAGAATCTTTGCGCAAAGGTGCATGTCAAAGATTTGTTTAAAGTTTGCATGACAGAGTGTACTCCGAACTCCGAACCTAGAATTCTAACAGTAGTACTAAATCCATGTTCAATTAAACATGGTTTGAGTCTTGTTCTTGCAAAATAATACTTAACGAGCGAATCAACCAAATAACTAATAAAATAATGTGATTCTGATCTTTATTATTAATAATTAATCAGTTTTAAATTATTTGCCTACATTTTCCGATTCATAACTTGGATTAAATTAAAAAAATAAGAAATGATACTAGTTTTAGTAACATATTTAAAAATTTACTAGGATTAACTATACTAATAACTACAATATATAGTATTAGTAGAAGCTATTTAACTAATATTCAAACTCTAATGGTGCTGAAACTTGAGCAGAATTGTTGTTCTTCTCGTCACCAGCTCCTTCCTCTTTACTGCCATTCACCACTCTTTCAGATGACTCGGGATGGTTTTCTGTTGAATTACCAGCTGATGATTGATTATCCGGTCCGTCCGAAGGCAATGTGAGTCTTCCTTGATTATACAAAGTGTTCAGTTGATGAAAATATGGACAAGTTTTAGAATCTAAAGATCTTTTCTTGTTTGTATCTTTAGTTTTCCTGAAATACTTGTTAATATTCTCCCATTTCTCTTTACACTTCTTTGCACTTCTTTTATAACCTAATTCAGACATTCCTTGAGATATTTTCTCCCACAATGGAATTTTTGTGTTCTCTTTGTCTTCACCACCATTACTAGAACTGTTACCTAGATTGCATCTAAGATTTATCAATGAATAAACCTCATCCCTTGGCCATCTTTTTCCATTCTCTTCCCTATCATTATTGGATGTTGAACCTGGTTCCTGTGATGACACTGTTATTGCAGCAGCAGTGGTAGTGGATGAAGAAGTGGCATCACCTTGGTTATTGTTTTGGGTAGTAATAATAGAATTAGGGTTTTCAGAGACTAGGTCCAAATGAGACAAATTTGGTATTTTTTGATTGCTATGAGTAGGACTAGGTGTTCTGTTGGTTGCTGTGGCTACATGAGATGATGAGGTTGGCACTTTTGGGGTGTTTTGAGTAGTGGGTACTTGAACACTAGAGATAGCAGACTTTGGGTTTTCCGATGATGATAGAATTATTGAAGGTGACGATGATGAAGTTGGATTCCGTGATGATGTTTTTATGATATTTTCAATCTTCAATGATAGATCATCTTGGTTATTTTGTGAAGACGATGATGAAATACTTGATGTAAACTTCTTCAAAAATTCAATGATTGTAGTTTCTCTATCACATGCAATAGCTTGTTCTTTTGCCCTCATTTCTATCTCTTTACTGACTCTATCCATTTCTTTCTTCTTCCAAATCTCTTCTCTAGTAACCCTTTCTTCTTCTTTTCTTTCCATATCTTGCAGAAGCTTCTTATGTAACTCTTCTTGTTGATTCATAATCTTGTTCACAATTTCTTCACATAATCCTTTAAGTAATTCAAGCTTATGATCGTGTCTTTTTCTCTTCTTACTTCTAGTTTGTTTTTTCACCACATTTTCCACAAAAGGGTTTTCTAAAGTCTCATATCCTGAATTCTCTTCCATATTTAAACCCATTTTCCCTTGGCTATCATCATCACCACCAGCATTGTCATTGCTACTTCTTACCATATTATTCTTCTCATCTTCATTATCAACTGCTAAAGTATTTGTGGTAGTAGTTTTAGGGTTTTGGTGATGATCTTCAAACAATGCTTCAAGTTCACTAAATGATCTGCTGTAATTCTTACCACTACTACTGTAGTTAGGAGTAGGAGTAGTATCATTAGAATATTGATTCATTTCCTCATATTTCTCCTTGCATCTTTCGGGACTTCTTTTGTACCCAAGCTCAGCTAGTTTCCTGAATTCACAATAAAACATAAAAATATAGAAACCCAAGAAAAACACTATCTATGAACTTAATTTCCTTATTTATTTATCTGTGCCACTTACTACTACTACTCTCTACTGTGCGTCTGTGCCAAAATTTAAGAAGGGAGCAGAATTGATGAAAGTTGGAGTTTATTTGTTTTCAGTTTGCAGACTTGTAGTGTGTGTATTTCTATTTTATTCAATAAGTTCCAAACACTTAGGTTCAACTACAAAAAAGATGAACCTAATTTAGAAAAATCTTCAGGCAATGATTGCTAGTATTAATGTATAACAATCATTTTAACTAAATGCATTATATACGAGATTCACCTCGTAATTAAAGTGAATCTCTATAATTATATTTTATTAGTTTAATCACAATGAACTCAATTTGATAAGTTCGAGTACTACAGGAGAACAGATTTGAGAAGTTAGACTGAATTGTAAGTTGAAGGAAGTGAATTAAGGTGTACCTTGAGACATGACCCCAAATGAAGTCAGAAAAACCATGACCCATACTAGATCTGATTCTTAATAGTGCAAGAACTTCTTCTTTCTCCCATGGATCCCCCATTTCAGAAACAGATCTTACTCTTTCACGTAGTTGTTCTTCTTCATCTTCTTTCCCTTCATCTTGACGTTGTTGATGATGATGGTGTACCATTACTTGCTGTACTGTTGATGCTGATTGTTGTTGCTGTTGCTGATGAAGTTGATGGAGAAGATGAGACTGTTGCTGATACAATTGATGTTGTTGAAGATGTTGACGAGAAAGTTGTTGTTGTGGGTCAATGAAGTTAGAGAAAGTTGGAGGAGGAGGAGAAGGCGAAACATGAAGTGGAAGAGTTAAAGGATGCGAAAGTGGCAAAGGTGTTGTTGTTCTTGATGCTATGAATTGATGGAACTGTTCAGGAACTCCATTAAACATTTTTGGAGTATACAAATTCCTCTTCTCGTGTTTTTTTGAGTTGCAAGCCGAGATTGTTTTTTTTTTGAGCTGTGAATCCAATGAATCTCTTTACTGTGTTTTTTCACTACTCATCATCATCATGTCTTATTGGTTATTTTCTCTACAACTTCTTCTCTCTCATGTAAGAGTATAATTTGTCGTTCCCTACTAGTCTATAGCAAAATTTTTAGAATCCTATGCAAATAACTAGCTGGTGTTGCAGTATAGGCTGATGATGATGTATTACGGATCGAGATGAATAATCAGGGACACGTGAAAACATGTAACAGCAGGAATTTGGGCCCACATATACGGCCATAACGAAAGCAGGAGGTCAGGGGTTCCATTTCATTTCGTTTCTCATTGATTGATTAGAAAATTTTCATTAAATTCAGTGCTTTTTAGTTGATGTCTTCTTGATGAAGATGATGAAGAAGATCAGAAATTAAGATGAGTTTGTTATATTAGATGAACCATCATTTTGATGGACCCCCATGAATTGTGGATCCCATGCCAGTAATTGATGAAAATGACAAAATTTCATATTAATGACATGTTTGGTGCCGTTTGTTATCTCATACTGGTGTTTTGAAATAGGAGAGTATTATTGCCCGGATCCAACTTTTTGGGTCCTGAGCCATATCCCGCTTAACCCTACTAAATCTTTTTTTTTTTATGAAATATGCATTATTGAGAAGAAACATGCAGCTGACTTCAACAGAATAGATGGAGTGCAGAGCCAGCATAAGGCCGGTGTGAGGCCAGTTGCATGCATTTTGATAGCATAGTGATTATGTACTCGATGACACTAGCACTATGATTTTTTTCCCTCCTCGCTATACACTATCATCCTGGTTGGTTTTGACACCAAAGGACATTCGTAGTTACAGAAATAGTTCATATATGTACCCTTGTGCATGGGAGATGAGTCAGACAAGTCACATGTGGACTCTGAGTGTGTCAACCCTGATCGATGAGTCGGATGGGATTCCGAGTCGGAAATGAAAATGCGAACGGTGGGCGGTCTGGTGGTACCTGGTGGTGGTGGATGGAAGGTATAAAGTCCATGATTAATGATGCACCTGATGTGTACGTAGAGGAATATAGTAATCTAGGTGAGTAGGTGTGAACGTTAATAAACAACTGTCTTTCAATGAGAGTCAGATTTTGGTTCTTGAAGAGTCCAAACACATCACATTTAGGTTCCAGTCGACAGCTAAAATTTCCTCACACAGCAACAAAATGAGATCCCCACCAACACAAACCACCAAAATGTTATGTTCTTTTCAGTAAATCAGTATTGTGTACCTTCTCTTCCCCTTCTCTCTCTAGACAGTATTAGCTTGCCATCTAAGGTTGGGACTACTGTTTTTAGAAATGATGGTCCCCGGAGTCAGTGTCCATGAATGAACGGAGACCTAGTTAGAATTTCAAGTCATTAACTAATTCATGTCTATCTACTTCCTTGAATACTTAGTTTTGATAATTAGAGAAGCTCATCTTTAAATCATGAGATTAAACTAGTTTCTCCTTTCAAAGTACTAATACGTTAAGGCTTAGTTACTCCTTTCGAAGTACTAATACGTTAATTAGTGAGTCGTACGTGCAGTTGGTTTCCACGGCCCAGAAGTAGATCTTGTAAGAACACAGTATTTGGTGAATTCTCAATCGATGAGATTCACATTGAAGTGTTTGTTTGTATTTATATATCACAGAGGTGTTTACAAATGGAAACAAAGATATCTTGCAGATATTGTACAGCAAGAGTGTGATGACATATTACGACAGAGTATATATGCAGATATTCACCAACTAGGAAAGTTGTAGCTGACATGAGTTTGGTACTGCGCCAATACTCCCCCTCGATCGAAGCGGGTGGTCAATGACAGTGAGCTTTGATCGTAGAGAACAGAAATGATCCTTAGGCGTCGACTTGGTAAAGATATCAGCAATCTGATCTTTGGAAGAAACAAATCGAACAACAAGCTTACCTGACTGAACTTTCTCACGCACAAAGTGATAGTCAATTTCAATGTGTTTTGTGCGACCGTGAAAAATAGGGTTCATTGTAAGATAAGTAGCTCCTAGATTATCGCACCACAGGGTAGGTGGAAACTGAACAGGAGCTTGAAGTTCTCGAAGTAGAGACTCTACCCATACTAATTCAGATGATGCAATTGCCAGACCACGATATTCCGCCTCTGTACTCGACTTGGAGACAGTCTTCTGCTTCCGGGAACTCCAAGAGATGATGTTGGGACCAAGGAAGACGCAATATCCACTTGTAGAGCGTCTATCAAGGGGATCACCAGCCCAATCAGCGTCTGTATATGCAGTAAAGTTAATGCGCAAGGAAGAGGCAGGCTGGAGAAGTATCCCATATGTAGATGTGTTGTGAAGATAACGAAGGATACGTTTGACAAGAATTAAGTGAGCTTCAGTCGGTCGATGCATAAACTGACAACTTGTTAACTGCAAAGGCAATATCAGGACGTGTCATGGATAAGTACTGGAGACCACCAACAAGGCTACGGTACATGGTAATATCTGACAATGCTGGACTGCCAACAGATGTATATTAGTAGATGTGCTAAAAGGAGTGGTAACTGGCTTAGCACCTTGCATCTTTGCACGCACAAGGAGATCTTCAATATACCGTCGTTGAGAAAGAAATAAGCCATTAGAAACTTGCGTCACTTCAATGCCAAGGAAGAAGGATAGAGAGCCTAGATCTTTAAGGGCAAACTCACGGTGAAGAATAGCAAGCAGAGATTGTATGCAGTGTGGAGAAGAGCCTGTTAAAATAATATCATCCACGTACACAAGAAGAAAAACTACACCTTCAGTAGAACGCTGTATAAATAGTGAAGAATCACACTTTGAGATGACAAAGCCAAGCTTCTGTAAAAAGACACTCAGTCGATTATACCAGACTCGTGGCGCCTGTTTGAGACCGTAGATGGAACGATGTAACCTGCATACATGGTCTGGAAATGCAGGGTTGACGTAGCCAGGGGGCTGCTTCATGTAGACTTCCTCCGTCAATATCCCATTAAGAAATGCATTCTGAATATCCAGTTGTCGAATTGACCAACAATGTGTTAAAGCAAGAGTTAAGATAATTCTAATGGTACAAGGTTTGATTACCGGGCTGAATGTCTCATTGTAATCAATACCCTCTTGTTGGTTGAATCCTTTTGCGACAAGTCGAGCTTTATAGCGTTCGATACTACCATCAGGATGACGCTTGATGCGGAAGACCCATTTACAACCGACGATATTCTGACCGGGAACAGCTGGAACATAAGACCATGTACCATTCTTAATGTGAGCATTGTACTCATCATCTGAAGCACGACACCAATTAGGGTCCTTTTTAGCCTGCGAATACAAGTGGGCTCAAACAAGTCATCAGTAACTTTAGCATGTTTAGAAGCCAGCAGGACCTTTTTCTGAAAAATACCATCCTTCCCTCTAGTAGTCATCTCATGCTCGTTAACAACAGGTGGTGCGGGAAAAGGAACTGATAGAGGATTTGGATTTGGAGCCGTAGGCAGAGAGGAACGTTTTCTTGTAGGTATAGCTGGTGGTAATATATCATTTCTGGAAGACTGATGTGGTGAGTTTGGAGTGGATAGGTGAATAGTCTCCAATTGATTCTGAGAAGTGTCAGAGATAGTGTTATGATGACTGTCATATGATTCTAAAGAGGGAGACAAAGGTTCTGCAGGCTGTAAGGAGGTGGAGGGTTGAGAATTAAGGTGGGATAGTATAGTGGGGAAAATAGAGGATGAGGAGGGGGGAGAAAATACTTGTGAGGACCTCGTGGAGTCTGGTAGTACGGGGCAGGAAGCTGCAAACGGGAATTTTTGTTCAACAAAAACAACATCGCGTGACCAATTATACGGCCAGTGGGCAAATGAAGGCATTTGTGTCCTTTGTGATGAGCACTGTAACCTAAGAAAACACATGGAGATGATCTTGGCTCTAATTTTGTATTTCTATAAGGCCGTAAATGTGGATAACATAAGCATCCAAAGGTGCGCAAGGATAAATAATCAGGCACTCGATTGAATAGAAGCTCATAAGGAGATTTTGAGCCAGTGGGAGTTGAAGGTACTCTATTCATGAGAAAGGTGGCGGTAAAGAAAGCATCATACCAATAGGATGTTGGGACAGAAGCCATGGACATAAGTGTTAGTCCAGTTTCAACAATATGACGATGACGCCGCTCAACTAGACCATTTTGAGCTGACGTATGAGGACAAGAAAAACGATGATGTGTGCCTTTGGTCACGAGAATTTTGGTAAATTTTCGGTATTCCCCTCCATTGTCAGATTGAAAAATCTTAATTTTCGTGTCGAAAATGTTTTCAACATGCTTAGAAAAGTTGAGAAATATAGGAAGAGCATCAGATTTGGCATGCATAGGGTAAATCCAAGTGAAGCGGCTAAATGCATCAACAAAGATAATATAATAGCGATAGCCTTCATTAGATAAGATGGGAGAAGTACCCCAAACATCTGACACAACTAAATCTAGAGGTTTCTCATAGACCATAGTACTATTCAAAAATGGTAGTTTGTGACTTTTATTTTCTAAGCAAAGGAAAAAAAGAGAACTTGGAATCTGAAATAGGTAGTTTGTGATGATTGACTACAGCTTTCACGGTACGAAGCATAGGGTGTCCTAACCGAGAATGCCAGTTTTGAAGAGAAGTGCGTTCACCAACAAAAGCAGCAGGAGAGGGCACTGACTGGAGAGTATATAGACCATTTCTAAGTTGTCCCCGAAGTACTTCCATCCCCGTTGTTCGCTCCTTTACAAGACAAGAGTTTTCAGAGAAGATAAAGATCACATCATTATCTTGGCAGAATTGAGAAATAGATAAAAGATTGTGAGATAGGTGCGGAACATGGAGGACATTAGACATAGTGAACTTACGGGTTGGAGTTTGTAAAATAGCATTACCAGTATTTGAGATGGAGAGGTTAGCACCACCTGCAGTGCGAACTTGATCTGGACCACTGTACTCATAGTGAGTTTGAAGATTGTTCAAGTTGTTGGTCATATGATTCGTAGCGCCAGAATCTGGGAGCCAGTCATATGTATAGACTTGGTTCTGGACAGCATGTGGAGAAGCAGTATAGGCAGCAGGAGCTGGAGGGAAGGTTCTTGCGTTCTTTTTGGGGAGATTTCTCGCTGGTGGACGACGAGGCGGGAAAAATTCCTTGTCAAAGCGCTTCCAGCAGTCACGAGCACCATGATAAGGCTTCTCACAGATTTGGCAAATAGTGACTGGGTTCCCATTAGCAGTTGTAACAGTGATAGGAAGTTCACGTGTACGATTGTTCCTGGCAATGTTGGCTTGAGGTAGAGAGAAAAGTAGCTTGTTTTGTGCTTCGAGACGAAGATCATAAGATAGTAAAATAGATTCAAACTGGTCAGTATTAATCATACTCATAGTGGTGATCAGTGAGCTAACTATCGACTCATAAGTCGAGTCAAGACCCTTAAGAACATAGTGACGAAACTCTGTGTCAGAGATCTCATGACCGCTGGCAGCAAGAGAGTCCACAGTGTTACGAATTGATTGAATATAATCAGACATGGGTAAACTTCCCTTGGTGGCAGTTTGTAGAGAAGACTTGAGATGAATAAGAGTTGCATCCGTCTTTGATGCAAAGCATTCTTCAAGCTTCTTCCAGATATCCCTAGAGGTGGCACAAGTCTTTACCTTTGTCAGAATCGATGATGAGAGAGATGACATGATCCATCCCAGCAATAGTTTGTCCGTGCGACGCCAAGATAGAAAAAACGGATTAACAGATCCGTCTGTATTAGTAGATGATGGACATTTGTTAGAGCCATCAACAAAACCTTCAAGATCATAACCCTGTAAATATGGGAGAAATTGAGCTTTCCAAAGAAGATAATTGTGTCCAGTGAGCTTCTCAGTTATAGCACCATGGAGCCTAGCAAAAGGAGCCTCTGTCCAAACTGGAGAGAGATCTGTTGACATTGAAAGATTGTGAAAAAAAAAAAATAAAAAAATAAATTGAGAGATAAGATTAGGTCCTAAGATCGACTAGGGTGATACCATGTAAGAACACAGTATTTGGTGAATTCTCAATCGATGAGATTCACATTGAAGTGTTTGTTTGTATTTATATATCACAGAGGTGTTTACAAATGGAAACAAAGATATCTTGCAGATATTGTACAGCAAGAGTGTAATGACATATTACGACAGAGTATATATGCAGATATTCACCAACTAGGAAAGTTGTAGCTGACATGAGTTTGGTACTGCGCCAATAGATCTATCACAGGTATTCAGCAGGAAGTAAGTTTTCCATGATGATCAAAAATACATTTCAGGACGGCTACGACACGTTGGTGATCATCCACATATGTACTGTATGAACCAACACCTTATTTCCTTAAAAAAAACTTGCGACAGAAATTAGAGTTAGTTACAGAAGTATGGATTATTAGTTAATATGTTTGCTCTCATTAAATTGACTATACATCAAGAAGAACCAACCATGTGCCTAGGATCCATGCAGTGACACATCAAAAATGTTGGTCCCCCATTGACTTTCTCTTGCTTGCCCGCTGATCTTGACCTACAATCTACACCATTGATCCGAAATATTTATATGAAATTAGGTTGAGGCCCATCCATGGGTAATTCATGTTTGCAAGCTGCATGAGGGGTGAGCATGGACTGGTTTTCACCTCATCCGCATCCGCATCCAATACACTACGGATTTCAAATTTGGTATCCGCATCCAATCCAACATCCAACGGATTTACATCCAATGGATGCACGGATGAATGGATTGGGTGCGGATAATCCAATGGATTTGTGTTAGTTAAAATTTATAATGAGAAAATAAAGCTTATATAGATGACTTCTTATAGAACCTACACATTTTATATATGTATATAGATATATAAGTGCCATGGACAACACTCCAAGCAAACACCTAAAAATTCTAAAACTATCCATATATTTTCTAGAAACTATATGAATACCCTTAATCTAACGGGTATGGATGTCCAACAGATTTTCAAGATTGCATCCGGATCCAATCCGTAATCTGTCGGATTTCAAAAACTCCATCCGCGTCCAACCCATTAAAAACGGTCTGGACATCCATCCGCACGAATACGGTTGATCCCGGTTAAATCCGCAGACTACGGATAAATTGCTCACCCCTAAGCTGCACAATAAAGAAATTCAAATGGAAGGTATGGATTTTGAATTTTTTAAATGAAGGTAAAATGATGTCCAAATCCTTATGAACATGAGCAACAACTTTAAAATCTCATGTACTCAACTGGGCTTTGTGTTTTTTTATTGGGCTTGAGCAGGATTGCTTATTATTTATTATGTTATATTGACTAGGTATCACCCTGGCGTACGGCCGGGCTCAACCTCTTCGATTGTTTTTGTTTTAATGGCTGGTCTGGTACATGCATTTCATGTTTAGGTAAATTAAATTAAACAACATTATGACTTTTAATGTTGTCCATAAAACTACAATAATAGTCATGTTTAAAACCCTGTAGGGATACAAATTTTCTAAAAGATGATGTAAAAAAAATGAAAGTAATCTCTTTTATGCGCAACCAAAACAGTAAACCGGTTATCAAAAACTATTGTTGCCCATAGAAACAGCTCCTATATTCTGGTTATACATCATGATCACGGAAGACTTCCAAAAACTTACCTCTCGTGATCACCAAATACTTCTGTCTGAAAGACACGTCACAAACTAATTAAGAAGTGTTCCTGCTATATGAAGGTAGCCCTAAGGATGCCCTGCAGATCACAATACATGACAACAGTCCCCCTAGGATTTCCTAATTACACTAGGCTTGAAAATCTTAAGTATTTATAGATTTACACTTTAAAAACTACTGGTGTTAGGTAGGTACCTATCGTGTAAAATTTAAATATCAAAATTACGTAGGAAAGAAGTGAAAAATATCAAAATATTAAATCCAACCATCAATCTAAACATCTTACAACTTATTGTGTAATTTGGTGACATCATTTGAAGGAAAATACCAAAGTCTAAAAAAAATTTGCGGCCAAAACTATTATACCTATATATATTTGTCCCCTAAACAATAAATCCTAGCTTCGTCCCTGATCTTCTTTCCTTTGTGATTACCCATTTTTTTTTTCATTTTGACCCGTGACTGTATTGCCATGCTTCATGAGCCACTGTGAGCTCTTCTCGCATCGGCTTTCTTCTTAGCTGCATTAATGAATGTTTGCCTTTGATTGGCCACTTTATGTTCTGTTTTAGGCAAGTGTTTCTGCCTGCAAACACACACAAATGAAAAAACAGCTTCCTTGAATAGTCGGATCATAATAGCTTGTTTAGTTTCTCGGGTCAAAACAGCGTGTGTAGTTAGTGGTATCATGGTAGTCGTGGCCTACGGCTCCGACCGTTAGCAAACTGTTTAAGTTACTTGTTTCTTAATTCTTAGCCGACCTTTCGTGTGTAGCCAATTATTAGGATTTGGTAGAGCCTATGATTGGGTAAATATAACTAAATTAAGATGCGTTCAGGGGATTGGGTGGTGACAATGGGATACCTGCTCTCTTTGCAATTTAAAAAAAAAAAAAAGATTATTAGGCAATTCAAGTTGTGAACATTTATTTCCACGGGTATTTTTCGTTATTTGTAGACATATAGTTGCTCTAGCTAGGTGAGTTACAAAATGTTGAAGCAATCCATGTGGACCGTTTTGAACAGTACCATCTGCTAACTACTACTAAATTTTTCGTTGTCTTTTTTTCTTTCCTTTTGTTTAGTTGCGTTGATCGTAAAAGGGGAGTATTTACACCCTTAGGATAGGACATGGATCAATTAGATTGGTGACCTTGTCAACACTCTCCAAGACAATACACACCTGTAAGTTGAAACATCAAAATCAAGCAAAAGTGTAAGACATAAAACATAAGCCATAAATGTTGAACTCACGCCTCTGTGCGTCTCCCTAACCAAACGGATCCGGAGCTACT